>NW_027456618.1:0-300000 GCF_040206685.1 Ascaphus truei | reverse complement strand
TTCACCAGGTCTTGACTGATGCTCATCATGGGTGCGCACCTGTGAATGAGAATGATATTTGCCCTTCTTTTTAAAATTCTTGTAACTATTTGGTCGTTTCCAAATCCTTACTTTATCAGTCGCATAGTCATCTTTGTCACAATTCAATTTATTTTGCTTTCTAGCTGTTAAATCTTGTTCAAAACGTTTTACTCTTTTGATAGTCAAGTGATCTAATTCTATAAATTCCTGATTGTCTGAATATGGTAACAATACTGTTTGGATAGACTCTATCTCACTTTCCAGTTTCTTAACCCTTGCATCTCTATATTCAATCAAGAGTCTCATCAATGAAAATGAGCAAGAGTCAAGGGTATTGTTCCAGGTATTCGTAAATTCTGCATCAGTTTCAAATGTTGGACTTTTGGTAACTCTTAAGCCTCGAGGAATGATTTTCCTTTCTAAATAATCTTGAAGTGAGTGCGCATCCCACCAATGACGCATTTCCTCCTTCATCAAATGTTCTAGTTTTAAACATTGTTCCTTTATATTAACTCCCATATCCATAGATATATTCTCATCATTAATTGATGGGAAGGATATATATCCTGTTCTCCTATTTTGACGTTCTAGGGCTGTTTGCATCATGTTGAATTGGTGTGATATAATAATTGAATAAATCAATAAATAAATGAATCACCAGTGTAATGTCTAAAGGCTGCTAACTTTGGGTTAGGGTGTATTTATTTTATTTATTTATTATTTATTTATAAAATATTTTACCAGGAAGTAATACATTGAGAGTTACCTCTCGTTTTCAAGTATGTCCTGGGCACAGAGTAAAACAAATAATACATGGTTACAAATACAGTTACATAAATGAACAAGGTATACATTTATATACAAGACATTGCATGCACAGTTAAAGAAAATATATATTATGAGCGTATGAAACAGTTACAGACCAGATTAAAGTGTGAGACAGCCTTAGATTTGAAAGAACTTAAGCTGGTGGTGGATATGAGAGTCTCTGGTAGGTTGTTCCAGTTTTGGGGTGCACGGAAGGAGAAGGAGGAACGTCCGGATACTTTGTTGAGTCTTGGGACCATGAATAGTCTTTTGGAGTCTGATCTCAGGTGATAGGTACTGCATGTGGTAGGGGTGAGGAGCTTGTTCAGGTAGCTGGGTAGCTTGCCCAGAAAGTATTTGAGGGTGAGACAGGAAAGGTGAACTTTGCGCCTAGACTCTAGTGATGACCAATCTAGTTCTTTGAGCATTTCGCAGTGATGTGTGTTGTAGTTGCATTGGAGAACAAAACGACAAATTGAATTGTAGAGGGTGTCAAGTTTGCTAAGGTGGGTTTGAGGAGCCGAGCCATATACTATGTCTCCATAGTCAATAATTGGCATTAGCATCTGCTGTGCAATACGCTTTCTATAGACAGAGAAGAAAGAAAGTAGCGCCAAAAGATGAAATAAATGCAAATGCAAATAGCAACATGTGATAACGAAACAACCTATTAAATGAATATCAATATAAAACAATATACTAAAATAGAACACTATTGTAAATAATATCACAATCAAAGTCCAATGTCCAAACCCTAGAGAAAAGTCCTGATAGGTATAGCAGGTCAGAGTGCGGGATCCAGGGGCCCATGGCAGCTGTCATATGGATTAACCAGATCCACAGCAAAATCTATGAGAAAAACAAAACAGAGCGCACGCCCCATAGTGTGATACTGTAACATTTAATGTAGGGACGGATGGGTGGGGGGATTAGAAACACTCACAATGTACACTGGCGACACAGTTTATTACACTGCGGCCAGATCCGCAAGCCGGGAGATTTCCCGGCTTGCTAGTGGCCGCCCCTCGGCGTGCCGCGCGTCATAGACGCGCGGTCACGCGTCTTCGGGAGCGTGCGCCCCCTGCACGCGCGTCCAGGGGCTCCCCGAGGGAGCCCTGGTGTCCCGCGATCGCGGGACAGCGGCAGGGGGTTCCGGGGGACCCGGCGGACCCGGCAGCGGTAGGGAGAGCGCCCCGATCGGAGGGCGCTCTTCCGCTGCTTCGGCGCGCGCCCGTCACTCTCGGGCGCGCGCCAGGCTACTGCTGCGGCACAGAACGGGCAAATGCTCGAATAAACTGTGCCGCAGCAGTATAAGATAAAAATAGGCAGTATGTGATTAATAATCACCACCAGGCAGGTCCAGAAACCGCAGCAGATATAGAGTCCATGAACAGCCTTACGGCGCCTCAGATGGCGGCACCCGGAAGGACCCCCTTCCTCCCTCGTGGCGCCTAAGATGGCGGCGCCCGGATGGACCCCATTCCTCCCTCGCGGCGCCTAAGATGGCGGCGCCCGGAAGGACCCCCTTCCTCCCTTCCGGCGCCGAGTGAGAAGATGGCAGCGCCCGGAAGTAGAGGTAGGTGTCGCGTGTGTGTCGCTCTAGGTGACGTGTGTGTGTGTGTGTGTGTGTGTGACACTGTGTGTGTGTGACACTGTGTGTGTGTGTCACTGTGTGTGTGTGTGTGTGACACTGTGTGTGTGTGTGTGTGTGTGTGTGTGTGTGTGTGTGTGTGTGTGTGTGTGTGTGTGTGTGACACTGTGTGTGTGTGTCACCCCCCCAGCCTTTCACGCCCCCCCTGCCTTTCACGCCCCCCTGCCTTTCAAGCCCCCCCCGCCTTTCACGCCCCCCCGCCTTTCACGCCCCCCCCTGCCTTTCACGCCCCTCCCTGCCTTTCACGCCCCCCCCTGCCTTTCACGCCCCCCCCTGCCTTTCACGCCCCCCCTGTTTTTCACGCCCCCCGCCTTTCACACCCCCCCTGCCTTTCACGCCCCCCCCTGCCTTTCACCCCCCCCTGCCTTTCACGCCCCCCCCCTGCCTTTCACACCCCCCCCTGCCTTTCACGCCCCCCCTGCCTTTCACGCCCCCCCCTGCCTTTCACACCCCCCCCTGCCTTTCACGCCCCCCCCTGCCTTTCACGCCCCCCCTGCCTTTCACGCCCCCCCCTGCCTTTCACACCCCCCCCTGCCTTTCACGCCCCCCCCTGCCTTTCACACCCCCCCCTGCCTTTCACACCCCCCCCTGCCTTTCACGCCCCCCCTGCCTGTGTGTGTGTGTGACACTGTGTGTGTGTGTGTGTGTGTGTGTGTGTGTGTGTGTGTGTGTGTGTGTGTGTGTGACACTGTGTGTGTGGTGTCACGCCCCCCCCTGCCTTTCACGCCCCCCCCCCTGCCTTTCACGCCCCCCCCCTGCCTTTCACGCCCCCCCCTGCCTTTCACGCCCCCCCGCCTTTCACACACCCCCCTGCCTTTCACGCCCCCCCTGCCTTTCACCCCCCCCTGCCTTTCACGCCCCCCCCCCCTGCCTTTCACGCCCCCCCCCTGCCTTTCACGCCCCCCCTGCCTTTCACGCCCCCCCTGCCTTTCACGCCCCCCCCTGCCTTTCACGCCCCCCCCTGCCTTTCACACCCCCCCCTGCCTTTCACGCCCCCCCCTGCCTTTCACGCCCCCCCTGCCTTTCACACCCCCCCCTGCCTTTCACCCCCCCCCCTGCCTTTCACGCCCCCCCTGCCTGTGTGTGTGTGTGACACTGTGTGTGTGTGTGTGTGTGTGTGTGTGTGTGTGTGTGTGTGACACTGTGTGTGTGTGTGTGTGTGTGTGTAACACTGTGTGTGTGTCACCCCCCCCCAGCCTTTCACGCCCCCCCGCCTTTCACGCCCCCTCTGCCTTTCAAGCCCCCCCCGCCTTTCACGCCCCCCCCGCCTTTCACGCCCCCCCCTGCCTTTCACGCCCCCCTGCCTTTCACGCCCCCCCCTGCCTTTCACGCCCCTCCTGCCTTTCACGCCCCCCTGCTTTTCACGCCCCCCCTGCCTTTCACCCCCCGTGCCTTTCACGCCCCCCGCCTTTCACGCCCCCCCCGCCTTTCACGCCCCCCCGCCTTTCACGCCCCCCCGCCTTTCACGCCCCCCCGCCTTTCACGCCCCCCCCGCCTTTCACGCCCCCTTGCCTTTCACTCCCCCCGTCCCCCCTGCCTTTCACACCCCCGTCCCCCCCTGCCTTTCACGCCCCCGTCCCCCCCTGCCTTTCACGCCCCCGTCCCCCCCCTGCCTTTCACGCCCCCCCTACCTTTCACCCCCCCCTGCCTTTCACCCCCCCCCTGCCTTTCACCCCCCCCCTGCCTTTCACACCCCCCCCTGCCTTTCACACCCCCCCTGCCTTTCATGCCCCCCCCCTGCCTCCGGGCAACGCCGGGTATAAAAGCTAGTATATATATATACACAAATTTATGCAACTGTTCGGGACACTTAGCAGTGGCCTAAACAGAGATCGAAATTTTATGAGTCATTACTGACACTAGCGAACTCTCTTCCCATGAGCGCTAAAGGCCATGTCTGTACATACTGTGCTATATGTATGCACACACAGCTGTGTCTCACACATACTAATACTCCTTATTTTTCCATCCATATACACCAATAGGGACCACATAGTATCCACACACACTTTTAGTTGTGCTACAAACTCTCACATTTCCACACCCACCCACACCATTTATATCCCTCTCACTCCACACACACCTTGTGTAGAGCACTGTTTATACTGTGGGCTCTCCATTCATTTTTATTCACACTGACACACATACACACTCTTTCTTCACTTGCTTTCAGGAACCATTTAACACCTCTAGCCATAAAACACATCCACACCGGGGGAAGGACAAGCACAGATAACATTCCAAGAGACACTGTTTTTAAGTTATCCTTGCTTCATTCATTGTAACATCGCCGGAAGAAGAGATCAGTGTATCTCGAAAGCTCGCACAAATAAAAGCATTTCGTTAGCCACAGAACGGTATCATCTATTTATTTTTTGATTATTGAAGCTCGGCTAACACGGTACTGATACCTCTACATGAAAATATGGAAGATACCACATTGTACCGCACCCAAATGAAGCTAAAGGATTTACTGAAAAAACAGGCACAACTAGACAGCGATATCATCTTCCTCTGCAAATGCAAGAAGGAGCATCTGATCCCGAAAGGACTCGTCCTCAAAAACCCACTTGCTACCACATACAACACAAAATTCTCCCAACAACTGTGCACCAGGAACTCAGAAAGATTAAGGAACCATCTCATCAGCATCTGTTACAGCAACAGGAGAAAGACAAAGGTGACAATAGACAGCATCCTGGAGACAGGAGAAATTCACACAGACACATGGAGAGGACTCCAAACATTCCATGAAAAACTCCTGAAGGGTCTAATTAGCAATAAGGAAAAGAAACTGCACAGACTGAGGCTAAGAATGAGATACTCTGCAGCAGCCAGCACAACAACTAATAATACAAACATTGACAGTCACCAAGAGCAGGACTGCACTGTTAACCTCTCAGATTACACACCTAATCAAGCAGAGTCCTCAGTATTATCAAAGGGTCTCACATTCTGCCCTACCAAGCCTATGGACAAGATTGAGCTGTGCAGTGACCTAGAAGAATACTTCAGAAGGCTGCGTCTTAAGGAGTTCTTCCATGACAGACACAACCAAGATTATGCCAACACTGCAGAAGGAGAGCCGCTGCATATGAGCAGGGAGAAGCAAAAATCAAACTGGATCCCACAAACTGGGCGCAACCCCACATTGGACCGGTACATTGAAAGCTTCAGACACAGCGCCAAAACCACCATCCTGGACAAAGTAAGGAAACAAACATATAATCTGACACTGATGGAGAGGAGAGCCATAGAATCGCTAAAGGCCAACCACAACATAACAATCAAACCTGCGGACAAGGGAGGAGCAGTGGTCATAATGAACACCACAGACTACCTGCGGGAAGCACACAGGCAACTCTCTGATTCAAAGTACTACACCCAACTGCAGGAGGATCCAACTAAAAAATACATGCGAGAACTCAACAGGATCATTAAAACACTCCCGATCCACACAAGAGAACAAATTCTGGACCTGATACCAGCTAACCCAAAACCTGGCACATTCTACATGCTCCCTAAAATTCACAAAAAGGGTAACCCTGGGCGCCCTATTATCTCTGGATCTGGCACACTTACCGAGAATATTTCTGGCTGGGTGGAGGGCATTCTAAAACCACTTGTCAGGAACACACCCAGCTATATCCAGGATACCACCGACCTGCTAAACAAACTGAATGCCATTGGCCCCCTCCCTACAGGAACACTACTAGCAACTATGGATGTAGAGTCACTTTATACAAACATCCCCCACGAGGATGGGATTTCAGCCTGCAGATACTTTCTGGGATCGCAGGAGCCACTCACAGAGACAGTGACTAAATGCATTGAATTTATTCTGACCCATAACTACTTCACATTTGGAAATGACACAAACCTCCAGACAACCGGGACCGCTATGGGTACTCGGATGGCGCCACAGTATGCCAATCTGTTCTGCGCAAAACTGTAAAGTGACTTTCTGTCCACCTGTCACTTGAAACCCCTTACATACCTTCGCTACATCGATGACATCCTCCTGATTTGGACCTCTGGCGAACAGGACCTCCTACAGTTCTATGACAACTTCAATACTTTCCACCCGACCATCAACCTCAAACTCACCCATTCCCCGGATGAAGTACATTTTCTAGACACCACCATTACTATAAAGAACAACCAACTACAGACTTCTGTATACCGCAAACCTACAGACAGAGCCAGCTATTTGAGGGACAAAAGCTTCCACCCGACACACACCAAACATGCAACCATCTACAGTCAAGCCATACGATACAACCGGATATGCTCCGACACAGCAGACAGAGACCAGCGGATTAAAGCCTTGAGATCAGACTTTATAAACCGTGGATATAACCACAGAATTGTAGACCAGCAAATTCACAAAGCCACCAGAATACCAAGAAGTGATCTCCTTGAATACAAACAGAAGGAGACAAGCGACAGGGTTCCTTTGGTGGTCACATATAACCCACACCTAGGAGCCCTACGCAAGATCGCCAGGAAACTACAACCCATCCTCCAGGAAGATACAAGACTGCAACAGGTCTTCCCTGAAGCACCCTTATTATCATACAGACAACCCCATAATCTCAAGAATATTATGGCGAGGAGTAAAGTATTCAGCAGTACAACTGAATGCGGGACAAAACCATGCCAGGACCCAAGATGCAAAACCTGCGCAATGCTCTACACAGCGGACACAATACAAATACCACACAAGAATCGGGAATACAAAATCAGAGGAGGGTTCACCTGTTCCTCCAGCAATGTCGTGTACCTCATCATGTGCATGAAATGCCCAGGGGGCTGCTACTACATAGGTGAGACAGGACAGGGGCTAAACAAGAGAATGAACCTGCATCGCCACAGCATCACACGCGGAACAAGAGACAGTCCTGTTGGCGAACATTTCTCTGACTCTGGCCATAAGATGAACGATCTGAGGGTTGCCATACTCAAAGGTAATCTTAAAACCCCGAAAGAGAGACGGTTGCATGAATACAAATTTATGCAACTGTTCGGGACACTTAGCAGTGGCCTAAACAGAGATCGAAATTTTATGAGTCATTACTGACACTAGCGAACTCTCTTCCCATCAGCGCTAAAGGCCATGTCTGTACATACTGTGCTATATGTATGCACACACAGCTGTCTCTCACACATACTAATACTCCTTATTTTTCCATCCATATACACCAATAGGGACCACATAGTATCCACACACACTTTTAGTTGTGCTACAAACTCTCACATTTCCACACCCACCCACACCATTTATATCCCTCTCACTCCACACACACCTTGTGTAGAGCACTGTTTATACTGTGGGCTCTCCATTCATTTTTATTCACACTGACACACATACACACTCTTTCTTCACTTGCTTTCAGTTACCCTTTGACACCTCTAGCCATAAAACACATCCACACCGGGGGAAGGACAAGCACAGATAACATTCCAAGAGACACTGTTTTTAAGTTATCCTTGCTTCATTCATTGTAACATCGCCGGAAGAAGAGATCAGTGTATCTCGAAAGCTCGCACAAATAAAAGCATTTCGTTAGCCACAGAACGGTATCATCTATTTATTTTTTGATTATTGAAGGTCGGCTAACACGGTACTGATACCTCTACATATATATATATATAGATATATATAGATATATATATATATATATATATCTATATATATATATATGTATATCTATATATATATATATGTATATATATATAAAGCAGAAAATAGCTGTGTTAGTCCAGTTGTGATAGTGCAGAATAAATGAGTTCTCCAGTATTCGGTGATACCTTTTTTTATTGGACTAACAATTTATGTCATAGGACAAGCTTTCGAGAGTTATCCTCTCTTCTTCAGGTTTTTCAGTATTGCTTGACCTGAAGAAGAGAGGATAACTCTCGAAAGCTTGTCCTATGACATAAATTGTTAGTCCAATAAAAAAGGTATCACCGAATACTGGAGAACTCATTTATTCTGCACTATATATATATATATATATGTATAAATATATGTCACATGCGAAAAGTGCTACTTTAATTTCTTTATTAACTATTTTTATTTCCTTAATGTGATTGCTAATGGTTCCAGTATTATTGCAAAAAGCAATGGCAATAAGGGGCATCCTTGTCTTGTCCCCTTGGCTATATCAACATTTTCAGAGACAAAGCCCTGCCGATTCAAGATTTCAGATTAGACATTATCCCTTTTGAAATACTGAGGCCTATGACTATGGGGCCCATGATATAAGCGTTCATAAAAAAAAAAATCGCCGGACCATTTCATTTGCCTGTTTTTTGAGCGTTGCTATCACGGTATTCAGAAAGCCTCGATTATCTATGATAGCAAAATTCCCAAAACGGGCGAGTAGCCGGTAACATGAAGACCGCCTCTCTGAAAAGGCAGCCTCTGCCTGCGCATATCTCGCCAGCGATCAAAATGTTTAAATATAAAATATAATACTAGTGTAGATGAGCAAGGGGTCTCCGGAGCAGAACCGTTTTTATTTCAGGTTTGGGGACCCCCTACTTCCCGAGATACAGGCCCGTTATGGGGTGCCTATATCTCCTATGCATTTTATTCCCACGGTCACGTGACGCGGGACATTTAAATGCATAGGAAATACCGGCACCCCATAACGGGGCCTGTATCTCGGGATATTACATTTTATATTAAAACAGCTGCTACCCACAATAAACATTAAAAACACTAATACCCACCTCCTCTAACCCCAGATGATTGATACCAGAGGCCGCGGGTGTTCGTGGGGTTTTCAGGTGGTCCTCGTGGGTGTCCGAGGGGTCCTCAGGTGGACTGAATGGGACTGCCAGGGACTCCGGCTGTGTTAATCCTATGGGTCATTAGTCAATGGAGAAATGCCTTAAACTTGCATTAAACTCCAAGGCTGGTACGTCACATCCTTAAAACCACATGGCTATAGCATGTGATTGAAGACAATCCCATTGGTTACTGTATCATGTGATAGGTTATATTACAACAAAAAGAAAAAAATGAAAAAAATAAGAAGCGCAGACAGTGGGGGTTGTGATTAAACTAATGTACTTTATTAAAAGAACTTGTCCCAAGAAAACATCCTCTGGGACAACAATGATATCAATATATGAATGGTAATAAAACAAAATATATATAATGCTGGTTGAAAAGATATGCGGTAACACTTGATCAGTCTACAGGGGATTGAAAACGGGAATTGCCCGATGTGAAAGTCTTAGTCCTGTAGGTAGTGCACTGCCCGGGCAGGTATTAGTGAAGAGGGGTACCCCAGGGTTGAGACAATGTTGGAAAAGCTCACCCTTTGAATCTTGCAGATCCTTGATGGTCCTGTTTTCCCTCAGAGCACGAAAAAACTGCTCCGGTGCACACAGCTTGAATGTGCTGCACCTCGCGATACCACGCAGCCCTCCGGGTGTCCAGGTCTGATGTCACTTCCGGCTGTGACGCACAGACCCTTCCCGGTAGTCTCTGGGCTCCGTCTTTCAGCGCTACTTCTCCTGATGGTTGAAAATGACCATACGGACAGCGCAGCGAGTGGTATTAACCGCTCCTCTCAAATGCACACAATAGCAAGCAAACACTCTATTTGCTCCTCCTCCTGACGAAGCCTTTTGGTGAAACGCGTAGGAGGAGGAGCAAATAGAGTGTTTGCTTGCTATTGTGTGCATTTGAGAGGAGCGGTTAATACCACTCGCTGCGCTGTCCGTATGGTCATTTTCAACCATCAGGAGAAGTAGCGCTGAAAGACGGAGCCCAGAGACTACCGGGAAGGGTCTGTGCGTCACAGCCGGAAGTGACATCAGACCTGGACACCCGGAGGGCTGCGTGGTATCGCGAGGTGCAGCACATTCAAGCTGTGTGCACCGGAGCAGTTTTTTCGTGCTCTGAGGGAAAACAGGACCATCAAGGATCTGCAAGATTCAAAGGGTGAGCTTTTCCAACATTGTCTCAACCCTGGGGTACCCCTCTTCACTAATAACTGCCCGGGCAGTGCACTACCTACAGGACTAAGACTTTCACATCGGGCAATTCCCGTTTTCAATCCCCTGTAGACTGATCAAGTGTTACCGCATATCTTTTCAACCAGCATTATATATATTTTGTTTTATTACCATTCATATATTGATATCATTGTTGTCCCAGAGGATGTTTTCTTGGGACAAGTTCTTTTAATAAAGTACATTAGTTTAATCACAACCCCCACTGTCTGCGCTTCTTATTTTTTTCTTTTTGTTGTAACGGTCATACTAGGGACGGGGGGTTCCCTATTATCAGAAGCTGCACTCACCACCGGGTTGTGTTTTTTTACTTTGATTATTTTACTTTCATCTATTTTTACCTTCAGTATTAGCAAACACTCACTTGCACCGGACTGGTTCATGTCACATGACCTTTTTAGTTTTTTGTTTTTTGCTTTTTATTTTTGCTCCATTGCCCATATTCAAACCTACAACCCATTCGGCGCTTTTACACTTTTTTGTTTTTTCTTGTTGATAGGTTATATTAGTTGTATGTATGTCTTTATTTATATAGCGCCATTAATGTACATAGCGCTTCACAATAGTAATATACGTGACAATCATATAAATAACAAATAATACAAATAACAGGTCATGGGAATAAGTGCTTCAGACATAAAAGTAACATTTTGGAAGAGGAGTCTAGTTCAAAAGGATGTGATGTCAGTTTAAGGGATGTCACATCGTGTGTGTAAGCACATTGTGTGATGTAATTACTGCAAACTAATTAATTGATGGTATAATAGTGGTTTTGGGGGCTTAATCACCTGTGCCAATAACTCATGAGTATGGTAGTTTCCTAATCGCTAGATCGTATACCATATACCCTAACACAGTGTTTCCCAACTCCAGTCCTCAGGGAACCCCAACAGGTCAGGTCTTAAGGATATCCCTGCTCCAGCACAGGTGGCTCGGTCAAAATTACTGAGCAGCTGATTGACCCACATGTGCTGGAGCAGGGATATCCTTAAGACCTGACGGGGTTCACTGAGGACTGGAGTTGGGAAACACTGCCCTAACATATAGGGAAGGCTTCACGTGTGCACAACTCACACAGTGTGCTTTAACTGTTGCAAACTATACACTACCGACACACTTTATCCTAGTGCGGCTCATTCCGCAAGCCGGGAAATGTCACGGCTTGCGAGCCGCACTCCCTCAGCGTGCCGCGCATCACCGATGCGCGGTCACGCGTCATCGGGTGCCAGCGCCCCCTGCACGCGCGTCCAGGGCTCCCCGAGGGAGCCCTGGTGTCCCGCGATGTGTGGGACGGCGGCAGGGGGTTCCGGGGGACCAGCGGACCCGGCAGCGGGAGGGAGAGCCCCCCGATCGGAGGGAGCTCTTCCGCTGCTTCGGCGCGCGCCCGGCACCCTCCGGCGCGCGCCAGGTTACTGCTGCGGCCGAGAACGGGCAAATGCTCGAATAAACTCGGCCGCAGCAGTATGTATCCGTGAAGCAGACTAAGGATACAGATCAGTGAACAGGTATACCTACCAAACACTTGGACATTACACCCAATAGATGGCAGTGTTCCCATATGTGAACTGACTGCATTGACTCAATGACCCTGCATTCACCACAGAGGATTTTAAACACGCCATTGTAAATATATCACAGTCACTACCTTGTACACTTCGTAAATATATTATGGCATATTTGTTGAATAAATACTTCATTGGTTTTTTTTTTCCAAACTTTTTTATTAGGCAGATATAAAATGTACATACAAGGAACGATATGCATAGCCTAATACAGAAACATTTTTGTATTTTTTTGGGGGGAAAAGGATGGCAAAACCTGTTGCCAGAGAAAGGGGGGGGGAGGTGAGAGAGAGAGGGAACAGAGTGGGAGGGGGTGAGGGGGTGTGTGTGTCTACCCTGGTCTCTGGTGTCCCTTTTGGACGAACTTCATAGAGGTACTGATTGTCAAACACTTCCTTATCCATAAAACCTTATCTCCTTGTTTCTTCCTTAGTGAGCTTGACTCGTTCTATATGATTATCCATGGTTCACAGATTTTATAAAAAGCTATCGTTTTTTGCTTAAGGTGCGCGGTTAGCTTCTCCATAAGCATTACTTCATTTATCCTGTTTTTTAGTTTAGTCATGGAGGGTGAGGACACTTTCTTCCAGGAGGCCGCAACCTCACATCTCGCCGCTGTGAGGATGACGGAGACCAATTTCCTCACTGGACGGTCAATTTTTTCCATTGGCCTGGCCAGTAGGTAGGTCAGTGGATCAATAGGTAGGTCGAGGCTAGTAACCTCTTTTAATAGAATTTGGACCCTTTCCCAATACTTCTTACTTTCCGGGCACGTCCACCATATGTGGGCCATGTCACCCTTTTGTCCACAGCCTCTCCAACATAAATCAGAAGCCAGAGGGTAGATTTGTTTTAGCCTCACTGGAGTGAGGTACCAGTAGAACATTATTTTGTAAATGTTTTCTTTGGTTGTGGTGCATATGGAAGTTCCTGAGGCTACTTCCCAAATGTCTTCCCAATCCTCTCTGTTCATAACTATATTCAGGTCCGCGGCCCATTTTTGCATGTAGTCATGAGTCGGAGGGTCCGCTGATGTTTCCAATTCTGTATAAATTTTTGATATTAGCCCTTTTTGTTGAGAGCTATCTCTACATAGTCTCTCGAATTTAGTGAGAGGGGGAAATTCTGGATTCGGGGATATCTTCTGGGCAAAGTGTCTAATTTGGAGATATTTGAATGTATCCAATTGTGGTATATCGTATTTAGTACGTAGATTTTGGTAGCTCAAGAGTTTCCCCAGGCTCAGTATGTCTCTGATCACCCTGATCCCCTTTGATTTGAATTGGTCATATAATTTGGAAGCGCATCCAGGGGGGAATTTGGGGTTATTAAAAATTGGTGTGAGTTGTGAGCTGGGGGACGTAAGTCTGTACAATGTTTTTGTTTAAGAGTACAGTAGGAGTTTGAGCTATAGCTCAGAGATTCAATTTTTTCTCAACATCCAGCTGTAACCCATCTGAAAGAGTGCATTTATATGCAAGTATTTTGTGTCTCCCTGATTAGGGAAACATTCATGTGTTTTTTCTATAATAAACAGGGACAAAAGACCCTGCAAAAGTAATATTTTATATTTATTGGGTGGTTGTAGTGTATAGATATGTTTGCAATTGAGTAAAAGGTTAATATTAACTTATTGAAAGTACCTTGCACAGGAGAAAGGTGAGTTGGCTAGAGTAGCCATGTGTATTAACCCTGGTTGCATACATAAGTCACATGCTCACGTGTGTTGTCTGTGACACTTGGTATATTGGGACAGATTGAGGGGAGATATTGTTCATTTGAGGGATCTTTGCGGAAGGTGAAAAATTGCCCAACTAGAGTTGTGTATTAACCCTTGTCCCATATGCAGGGGACGTGCACACAGGTGTGCCGTATGTGACAAGAACATTTTATCTTCTCTTCAGACACCTACTTTTCCATTCAGAGTATCATAGCCAAACGTATTCAGTGAGCCACCTGCTGGACATGCACTGAACTGCAACACAAATAATTCCAGCCGACCACAAACGAGGTCTGTGTGGCTCAAAGCAGTGAGGCCACGGATGAGGTGCGGACAACAAAGTGCTCATACTGTACTTTAGCACGGCGGTTGAACATAAATTACGCATTATCTATACTATGGATGGGGAACGGAGCATTCTTTATTACTCTCTGCCCCCGTGTCGCCATGCGCAGCGCACACCGTCTACGCGCAGATGTCGCGCGGACACAGGCAAACAAGGGGTTAACGGCATCAATTATCCCACAGCTGCTACTGACTCCGCCCCTGCCTATCGGTACACATCATATCTGTGATTGTATTACCCTGCAGCTGTGGCCTATCCTGCTATCAGTTAAAACAAAAAACAAAACTGTGCGCTACTACCTAACTACCTATTAAGTTTAAATGTAGAAATATACACAGTGCAGTGACTATACCATCAAATAAGTGATGAAAAATTAATAAAAAATTAAACCACAAATCCCACAGTGAGATAATTATGCATTAAATAATAAATGCCACATAACCGTGTTGGGGATAAGGGCGTCTGCAGCTGTAAACGCAGGGGTGGCTCAGCACCCCACACACACTAAGAGAATGGAAACAAAAAAGAAAACAGCGCACAACGCCAAATAGTGAAGCAAATTCAACATTATATTATCAAATTAAAAAGGGGGTAATATATCTGCGTACATGAAAAAGATTGGTAAAAGGCATGTAGTGTGTATCACACTGTTTACCACTCGGCAGCTGTTAGCTGTTGATATATTTGATAATATATTGTTGAATTTGCTTCACTATTTGGCGTTGTGCGCTGTTTTCTTTTGTTTCCTGCTATCAGTTACCTTGCATCTGTGTGCTACCTCACCATTGGCTAACTGTCCTTTAAATGCTCAACCAGCCCTCCTGCAAACTGGCTGAGCATAATCTCTTGTGACTTGTGCTTACCTCAAGCTTCCTGTTGCCCTGCCTTGTCTGATCCTTGTTGTTTTGACCTTTGCTTGCACCCAGACCCCTGACTTCTGACCCCTGGACCACGGCTACGGACTCGACTATTCTACGCTCTATAATCCTGGACCCCGGCACTGCACCAACGACTATCCGATATCTCCATTCCTTGACCACGGCAAGTACCAAACCAACCTGACCTCTCCTACCCTGACCCGGCCACGCGACTACCACTCTGCACTCCGGACATGGTTGCTCGGTTGTTGGTCGGTGGCTATCAATATCCCCACCTCAGCCTCGCGGTCCCGCCTTGTTTGTGGTGAGCACTCACATTTACAACATGCAAATGAGAACACAGTGTCACCTTTTGCTTAATGTCTATTTTAACACGGACAACCCCTATAAGCTTATGCCTGCCGTATTACACAGCGTTTCAGCACAGCCTAGGTTAAAGAGCATAGCCAGTAAACCTACTTACAGACAGCTTTTTCGACCTTTTGGGTCTCGTCAGTGTGAGGATGGTTATGCTGGCTATGGAAGGTGAAGCTGGTATAGGTTTCAACCACACATAAAAAAAAAATTAAATGCATCTCTAGGCATCAATTTTACGGCAAGAAGGGAACCTGTATCGTATGATATTCAACAGAATCTAATTACACTTAATTAAAAGAAATTGCTGAAATTTCCCAACAAAACAATCTGTCCGCTTTTCTATTTTAGAAAATGATTTCAAGAAGTTAGAATACAGGGACATACTAATTATTTGAAGTCTGGAGCTAGAAAATGCAATTAGCAGGGCACGCTTTAATATGCCTCAGTTTTACAATACATTATCCTTGATTTATACTGTTCTGTATAATGTTGGCTGCAAATTTAATTCAGACAAAAAGTGCAATTAACTGGGGGGTTGGGAGTGTTTTCCTACTTTAGTGACACAAAGTTGTACTACAGTTCATTGAGGATTTGACTAATTTTCTGTTCCAGTTCTGCCCCTAGTTAAATTAGCACACAGATTATTTTTCTTATTTGGAGCTCAAGTGTATGTACACTCAAGGTCAGTGACCTTTGTTCTCCAGTGCAGTCTTTGATGGACACTTCGGCTAGAAGACTCACAAAAGTTCCCCAGTAAACCGTGCATGGTGGCGAGGCAACCGTGCTCTTTTGAATAGTCTTCAGCCAGAGTGGCTCTCTGTCACCCATCTCAGTCTTGAGTGGTGTTCAGTTCTGGACGGCCAGTGAAAAATTTGGTAACTGTAAGAGTGCTCTGATCACACAGTGTTCAGTGCAAAAGGGTGCATAATGAAAAGGACCCCAACCAGAAGGCCAGTGTAGGTTCAAAATCTCTGCTGACCCCATCCAAAACCACTGACATTCCGGCCAGGGGGGATTGGTGCTGTGCAATAAAAAATAAACCATACAAAGTCCGTACTCCGTGCCAAGAAATCCATTCTGTGCGCCATGTTGTGCTGTCTTCCAAGGCTGACCCTTCCTTGTGCAACTACACAGTGAGGTGCATTACTAGGAACCTTATTAGGTTGACTAGAAATGGAGTGAGTGGGATGTTAAAAACTTGGGCTCCATGATCCCACTTTAAGGCAGGCCAGAGCACCAAGTTCTTGCCACTATCTGTGCCAACAACTGCCAATGATAAGAACAAATACTACACTTGATCTTAGCCAAAAGGCCAAGCAAAAAGATACTGTATGTCACCTATAAAAGGCTCCTCCTCTACTTCAAGGCTCTTTACTCAGCCCTTCTTATATTTCTGATCTCATTTCTATTGAGGTTATTCATTAAACTGCAATAGTGCCAATCGAGGCACTATCACATGGAAACTTCCCATGACATCAATGGTAGTTTACTTTCTGTAGTGCCCAGGGAAGGGAGAATATTTAAAAGTGTTTCTTGACAATTTCCTTACGTTTTTTGAGTAGAGAAATGAGAGGACAGAGGAGAGAGAGGAATGTAATGTGCCCGATCCTCTCCTTTGCTCTTCTTAAGGCTATGTTCTCTCTGTCCCTCATATTTCTAATGCTTTGCCTACCAGAAATGTTCTCCTACACTGAACCCTATCTCTAGAAATCTCTTTCCCTCTCAAGCATCCTCTCTCCCCATCTTTGACACTCATCTGAAAAGTCACATTTACCAGAAAGCATTTCCATAGTATGTTACTTTTGTTAATATAAAATAATAATAATTATTATTATTTTCTGTTTATTATAATTATTTGCTGTCGTCAGAGATGTTCTTATGCCTATAAAATTTGTACTCCCATGTGCTCCTTTTCTCTCTGTATATCTCCCGATACCAGTTTTTCACAGGACTTCTTTCCCCCAATGAAGGAGAAGATAAAAAAACCGCGCTCGTGCTTCCCAGATGTAAGCAGATAAATCAAGGAGGAACATTGCAGTGTAGTGCATATGTCCAACACAGTAGCTGATGAGTTGGTAAACAGCACAGAAAGAACCAATTAAGGGCTTAATTGGTGGCACACTCCTACATCAATAGCTCATCTTGATGGTATAATCTGTGCTGTTGTCAGGTTGGGGAAGTGCTTGTCATGCAAAAGAGAGTGGCCTAGTGTGACTCAATAGATAGCCTCCCCCCTGCATCTGCACTGATCAAATGGTCATATCAGTGCTGATGTCAAATTGGAGGGGAGCTTGAAACATTGTAGTGAAGAGCCAAATTAGATACAGTAACTAATAAACTCCTGCATCTACACTGGCGACACACTTTATTCGAGCTCGGCTAGTCCCACGAATTCGGGTATACCCGGGTGTATTGAGGTTTGTGACTGTTTTCTGCCCGAGTGCATTGAGGTATTTTCCAGGCAGGGATTGAAGCATTTTATTCCCGCTGGCTGCAATACTGCACAGTATATATATATATATATACTGCATTACAATTCATGAATTTATGCCATCTGATAGACACGCGAAGCATTGCAGCCTATTAAATCCTAATCATTATCATTTAACAGATCAGCCGCCCATCAGCCAGGCATGAACCCAGGCTGGGAAGGCAAACACAACGGGGCTTGTCAGAGGTGAGGAGCGGCGCATTCCAGGTATCTGCCAGGTACATACTGGGTATTTGCTCGAATAAAGTGTGTCGGTGCAGTACACTGATCTTAAATCTCATATCAGTGCTGATGTCGTCTGGAGAATGTTTAAAACAGAGAATTGTGGCTCAAAAGTAAATGAGAGCAGGATCAGTAGATTAGTGTGCATAACCTAAAACCAGAGCGCTTGCTCGCAATAGTATTCCCGGCAAGCACTACAGGAGGAAGTCAATTGCTTCAGCGCTGAGACTCCGCAACAAAGTAACTGTTCTCTGAGTGTTGGGGTCAGAGTGAGGACAGTCTGCGCATGCATGTGAGAGGTTTCACATATAACGCTTCTTCAGGGCATGTAAGTCAAGGGGGGAGGTCCCATAGGATGTGTCAGGGTTTTTATAGTCACCACAAATTTCTTTGTGGAGGTTAACAAGTTAGGTACCAGAGTGTGGCAGTCTGTGTTGCCCAACTCAATGGATTACTTTAGTGGCCAAATTTTAGGTACCTATAGTCCAGGCTAAGGGTTGGAGTGCCTAGCATGGAGATATATGATCATCTACAAGCTTGCAATCATTAGTTGCTGTGCACTAATACACAATTTCTTCAGTTAAACCATAATAAATATGGCTTAGCCAAAAGGAGGAGTTACCTGTTTTGATGTTTCTTTTATTAATTTCTAGTATACTGGCTTGTGTGACAACCAGATACTGTATGTGACAGTTCAATGAATGAAAAAGAAATGATTAGTAGATCATGAATTTTATGTGGGTAATAATTGCCCACCCTTGATATAACATACATGCAGGATAGCTTGTAACCAATTCTTTTAACATGCTGGCTTAGAAGCATAAGAAGGGGTATGTGCACATTATCTGTTTGTGCCTGCAAGGTTGTAATTGATAGAGTTTCACATAAAGATCAACTAGTTTGGATTTTAAATAAAGGGTCTGAAGACAAAGCCTTCATTGAAGCCAGATGGAGCCAAGGTGCCCAGGGTATAGATCCACCTTGACTCCTTTTTCAGAAGTTCAGTGTCACGGTCACCCCGCCTAATACCAGTGGAGTATTGATCAATGCCAATAAATGATATTGATTTTTGATCTCGATTGTGGTAGGTGTTCACATGCTTTGCCACTGTCGTATCCAATTTATTGCGTATTGATCCAATGTGCTGTAGAATACGCAGTTTAAATAGGCGGCGTGTTTTGCCTATATATTTTTTTATAGATCACTCCAGCTGTGTGGCAATTAATGTATTTTCGGATTGTGTACACTTTCGAGTCGTTGAGGTTATGGAATTCTTTAGTCACTTTGACATGTTCACAACCTTTAGATCTCTGGCATCAGAAGGATCCCATTGATCTCTTTGGTAACCAAGTTGGTGCCGTCTTACCGCCAGAGAAGTGACTGTGAACCAAAATGTCCCTCAGATTCCTGGCTCACCTACTTATCATAGATGGATATGTGAGTAGTACATCCTTGATATCACAATAATTTCTCAGGATGTGCCAGTGTCTGCAGAATGTCTTTTTGTAAGGTTCCAGTTTGTTGTACTGTAGGTGTCAACAAACCTCACAACCTATGTCTCAAATTTTTGGGGCGTATTTTTAATAAGATCCAAGCGTTGTTGGTATTTCACTCTCTTATATGCCCTTTTTATTGTTTTATGGCTGTACCCCCTTTCCAAAAATCTGTTTTTCATGTCCAATGCTTGTTTCTCGAATTCTGAGTCTTCACTGCAATTTCTTCGAAGCCTAAGGAATTGATCTATTGGGATCCCAGTAACTAAGGATCTTGGGTGATGACTGCTGGCCTGCAGGATTCTATTGGTAGTTGTACTTTTGCGCTACATGGTAGTTTTAAGTACACCATTTTCACCCTTGGATATTGTGAGGTCCAGAAAGGATATAGATTCAGGGTGGCATTCTAAAGTCAGGCGTAGGTTGAATATGTTTGTATTCAGGATGTCAACAAACATTTTCAGACTGTCCTCTGAGCCTCGCCAGATGATGAGTACCGTCATCTATGAAGCGAAGCCATATCTCTATGCATGCTGTGTATGACTTCTGAAAAAATGACCTCTAATTTCCACCACCCCAGATACAGGTTGGCATAAGTAGGGGCCCATTTCGAACCCATTGCCGTACTCTGTATCTGGTGGTAGATGGTATTGTTGAACCAGAAATAGTTTATTGTGAGCACAAATTGTAACAGGTCTGTGACAAAGGAGTTACGCGCCTTGTGCCATTGTCCTCTAGTAGTGATGAAATAAGTCATGGCCTCTAGTCCTAATTGATGTTTAATGCTAGAGTACAAGCCTTTAACGTCTAGGCTTGCAAGGATACATTCATCTGTTACAGAAATTCCCTCTATGTAAGGAATCCGTTCCTGGGTTTGGTGGAAACCCTTTCCTTACAGAACTGTGCTGTTTCCAGACAACCTCCCCTCACATCCACCTGTGCTGGCAATTACTGAAGTCCTGCCTTGGTGCTCTCTCATTGGAGGAATGCCCCGCTGGCCGCCTTATACTATTCTCTCACACTGCTTCAGTGCCGAGCATAGTCCTTTCTCATAGGATGAAATTGTGTTTGCCACAAGCTACCTGTTTGGCCGTCCTGTTCATGTATTATTGTTTCTAGCTCCTAGATCTGGTTCTTGTGCTGAAGCCCTGGATCCCCAGCGCAATTCTTCAGCTTCCTGTACTCTGAGGCCTGCTGCCTTCTCTCCCTGCAGAGGTCTGGTTCCTGAGGCCAGCTGCATTTCTCCTAGCAGAGTCCGTGTCCTGGTTCCTATGCTGAAGCGCTGGATCCCAAGCGCAAACCTTCAGCTTCCTGATTCCTGAGGCCTGCTGCATTCCTGCCTTGCAAAGGCCTTCGTTATGGGCCGCTCTCGCTCCTCGCGCAGAGGCCATTCCCGCAGTGCTGCTGCTATGCTGAAGCGCTGCGTACCTGATTCCTTGTTGCCGAACTCCAGCCTGGATATCGACTACACTACCATCTCCAAACCTGACCCTGGCGTGTCAATGGATTACTCTACCGTCTCCAACCCTGACCCTGCTACAATTGACTATGGACTGCGCAATCCTGAACCGGCTTCGTGGTCTAAGGTCGGTGTATTTACATCCCCCACCTCAGCCCCGCAGTCGGTTCCGGTTTGTGGCGAGCACATCCGTTACACTCTGATTTCTTTTTATTAATCTTAGGTAGACTATAAAAAGGTAGATATCTTGGGGGTCCTTACCAGAATGTAGTTGTATTCTCGCTCTGAGATAAGCTTCTGTGTGAGCTTCCTGTTAAGTATAGACACAAGTTCCTTATTGTACTTCTATGTGGGATCTACCCCTAGGGTCTCATAACAGGCTGTATCTGATAGAATCCTGATGTTGTCTTAGATGTAGTCTTCTGATTTCATAATCACCAGTTTACCCCCCCCCCCCTTATCGGAGGGTTTTATAACTATTGTTTTGTTATACTCTAGTTCTTTTAGGGCTAATCTCTCATTGGCATCCATATTGTCTACCATCCTGGCTTTTGGTAAGGATTCTAAATCCTGTGTAACCAGATTGACAAAGGTGTCTACAGTACTGTATGTTGGCATATTGGTCACCATATTGGATGAATTTGGATTTAGGTCTAAAATCCGTATATGGTCCCTCCCCTGGTTGTCTGTCTGATTCAGCTACCAGTGCCATCATATTGTCCAGGACCTCAACATCCATTGTGTCTAAAGCTGGGATACCCTCATTGACGATATCAGCACTGATATGAGATTTACAATCAGTGTAGATGCAGGAGTTTATTAGTTACTGTATCTAATTGGCTCTTCACTACAATGTTTCAAGCACCCCTCCAATTTGACCATATGATCAGTGCAGATGCAGGGGGGCGGCTATCTATTATGTCACACTAGGTCACTCTCTTTTGCATGACAAGCACTTCTCCAACCAGACAACAGCTCAAATACCATAAAGATTAACTATTGATGTAGGAGTGTGCCACCAATTAAGCCCTTAATTGGTTCTTTCTGTGCTGCTTACAAGCTTATCAGCTGTTATGTTGGACATATGCACAATACTGAAATGTTCCTTCCTGATATCTAAAGCCTAATTGGTTCTTTCTGAGCTGTTTACCAACTCATCAGCTACTGTGTTGGACACACTGTATGCACTACACTGCAATGTTCCTCCTTGATATTTAAAGTTCACTAGCTACGAGGTTTGATTTGTGCTTCAATCGACAATGTTATTTTACAACAGTGTTCATGTATTGATACTGTGTTCATGACACTGTCAATGTAATGATGCAGTGTTAATAATATTAGTCAACTAAGCTAACACAGCTGTAAATAATACTCCTTATCCTTTATCACAGGCAGTGATAGATACCCTGAATCAGCATTGGTATAGGAACATGCTACCATATCAATCCTAACTCACTATTAGAGAGCAACTATGTGTAGGTAGATATATTGCTGGATAAAGAGGTGTGTGTTCTATTGACCTGACACCTTATGCCTATATTAGGGCAAATCTATCTACATAGACAAATTAGAGACATATACTAGTTTTCCAACACATATGATCGTGAGTACCTACAGTACTCCTATTACGATCCTAGTTATTACACATATGTGGTTCACAGTTTTAATACCCATTATTTTATTCGTTTTGTGACATTAAAAATACCTTTTAATTAATTCAGAAATCATACTAGTGACTGAGTGCTAATAAACTAGGTTTTCTGTTCTCGTGTATTCATATACAGTATTAACTAGTTATTCTCCAAAGTGGAGCAGGTATTTCTTTAATGTTTTGTATGTTTGGCCTGGATAAAGGAACAGGCTCAATAAAGCCAAGATGGAATTTTCACCCAAATCAGTCTCCATTATACAGTATGTACCTCTGCACCATCTCTTACAGAGTTCCATTCAGGAGCAGGGACACCCGCTGTGTTAATACTGATCGGCCACTGGGATCGGTTACTGGGACTCCCCGAGCATACGGGATCAGAAATATGCACGTGACATTGGTAAGTCTTGTATAATCTCTGTAAAGTGCTGTGTACACTGACTGGGTCTACAGTATATAAATAAAATACAATGTGCTTTCAAGCAGTGCAAACTAGTGTTGCATTTGCTCTACAGCAAAAGTGAGCAAAATCACTTTGATAAATAACCTGTTCATCTTGTGACAAGTTGAAATATTAATGCAACTCTGATTTCTAAGTTGACTTAATGATAATTCAAGGTAACTAAATTGGTTACAGAGTGTCATTTTAGACAAATGTTGAAAAACTGACCTCATGTCCTGGAGTACTGAGCTTAGCTAACATTGATTGTAAATCATTTGTGGGGCAATGGTTCATTTTCCCAGTGTTCACTTTGTATATATCCTATTCCTTCCAATCTATATTATGCATACTATTCCTTGTAGGTGACTAGCTGTGTGCTCATTCTGTAAAGGCCTGTGCACATGGTTGATGGCAAATAAAGAAAAATAATTCTACTCTGAGGTAGTACAGAATAATTGTATTCCCAGTGGTTCATGAAATGCTGCTGTTTGTTCCTGTGATTCTAATTCGGCCCAAACCATCATTATCCTTTACAGCGCGGGGGGTCCGATCACACCAGAGTGGAGCAATCACTAACACTCCACTTCCTTTTCAATTGGGCTGGACACTCCATTGGAGAGATCAGCCTGACATACCCTTAGAAAAGGATCTACCTGGTACATGACAAGGGCACTCTAATGGTTAAATAAAAACTATTTTTGTTTTCAGTCTTTTCCTTTCTGCACAAGAAGTTTGACTGTTCCGCATGCTTAGTCTAAACAAATGTGCCAATTTTAATTTCATATTGAGTTCACAAGGTTTGTATTTAATCCTACCGCAAATAACAGCTCAGAAATCATATTGCCAAAGCCCTGCCAAATTCAGCTGATGTGAAGGACAATATGGCGCAGTGATACTGCTCAGGAAGGTGTTGGAAGGCTGCTCTCTCAATCCCAGCAAACAAGAAGTGGGCAGTTTATAAAGTCAACATCTATTTCAGTATCACCTGAAAGAAATTATCAGTCCGTTATTGAATTCAGTCATTAGTTATTCTCGTTATAGCTTATATAAAGCTAGGCTCCATTCCTTCCCAATTAACAAAGACTGCAATCTGAATGTTTTCATGTTAAGTAACAACTTAGTGTATTTAATAATTCAAGTAAGGCAGGGGGGGGCAACTCCAGTTCTCAAGGGCCACCAACAGGCCAGGAATTAGGGATAGAAGAAATGGAGAAAAAAAAGGCAGCGCACTGCCAAATAGCAAGAGGAGGCTCACAGATAAAATAAAGTTATTTATTCAGTAAGTGGATCATAACTGACCCCTAAAGCAGCAGCAACAACACACCTACGCGTTTCGGGCCGTGTGCCCTTTATCAAGGTTATCAACACCTTCATAAAGGGCACACTGCCCAAAACGCGTAGGTGTGTTTTTGCTGCTACTTTAGGGGTCAGTTCCAGCTAAACCGGGACATTTTCACAATTTTTGGGGCACCGGGACAGCTCACTAAAATGACAGCCGGGACAGCTCACTGTATGTACAACCATAATAATATATGCAGCCCCTCTTTAGGATTACTACTGAGTTAAAGGGTTAATAGCCCTAATGGGTTAACTGTGTGGGCTCACGCAGGGTATTGCCTCTCTCCCATCACATGGTAAAGAATGACTTGGCAGAAAAGAAGCCACGCCCACGTTATATCTGGCAATCAGGGATGTCACCAGCAGGGTATATATGACTGCACCGAAGGTTCTAGAACTCAGGTCTCTGGGAGTGACAGGTGGAGGGGCCTCATTGTTTCTTAATATAATATGTTTAAGTGTTTAGTTAATGTATAGTGATACCTCCATAGAGCATTAAGAGTGGGTGCTAACTAGGTGTAACAAGTGCTCACCAATGCAATGCTGGTTCAGTAAACCCTTGAGTTCTCTCTGTGTGTAGCAGAGAGACCTCCGTTGAGTGACCGAACACTCTCCCCACTGTTCTGTGTTGTAAAGCAGCCGCCGTGACCACACTGGCTGCAGAACGCAGCTGCACATAAAAAAAAACAGCCGCTTTAGTCCCATTAAGTTACTCCCGCCGGTTCCGTCTAAGCGTGCCTCCGTCTGGAAGAAGTAAATCGATGTAGAAGGGGGAAAGATGGAGCACTGCAAAAATTGGAAGAGTGCTGGAGGCAGGTATAAAAATAAAACTATTTATTAATTATATTAGCCAAAAAACATTATCAAAAAAGCTCCTTTGTGGAGAGAAATGCGTTAGAGGACCCCTGTCTTGTATGTTTTTTGACTAATATGCCTAAGAAATAGTTTTATTGTCATACCTGCCTCCAGCCCTCTTCCAATTTAAGCAGTACCATATATATATATATAACAACACCTGAACCTTGCCAGCCCTGAAGACACTAGTCTCTCTTCCTCCCCCACCCCCCTCCTTAAACCAAGAAGCGATTACAGGTATCTTAAACCATAGCCAAACCTTCGGAGGCGACTACATAAGGCTTCCTCAAGGCCATGTTCCCATGCTACCTCCCACATGCACCCCAAATTCGAGACCAATCAATCATTTTCTCCATACCCAGACTTCTAGCAAGGTTCCCACACATTTTAATCTCTTTTTTTATTTTTGCTCTCCTCACACGGCTACTGTATGTGTCTGCTCTCATCAGGAATAAATGTTAGTAGCCCCTTAAGGGCCAAGTATTTTTACCCCCTCTGCCCACAAAGCTCAAACTGCAGCCAACAAGCTGCTGTCACTACAACGCCTTGACCTCTACAGGTGAAGTTAATTTTCTCTATAACATCAGAGAAACCCCAGCCTTGGGGAGAGGGCCCTAGGAAGTTAAGACGCCCTCCCCGTGACCCCTCTGGGCTATCATTCTGTACCATCAATGACATCACCACTGTGGTAGCATTGTTAATCTCAGGTCTCATTTTTTTTTTGTTTTTAACATTCATAACTTCAAAACATTTTAAACATTTAAAAAAAATCAAACAATGCATAATGTTCATGTAACAGTTCCCTCTCCCTCTGCCCCCTCCCTGGGAGATCCATTCCTTTGCTACCCTGTGGTGCTGAGGCATACCTGTAGGTTCAGAAGAGCTGAGCTGATCTGCGTTGGTGGGAGATCAGGACAGGCTTAGATTCTTCTCTCAAAGTTATTCTCACTGGTGCGTAGCGCCTCCAGCAGTAGTGGGCTCCAAAGAGTTCAGAAGTCAGCCCCCACTATTGCACTCTTTCTCCCCCTGCCCAAGGACTGATAGTCAGACAGGGGTATATTCTGAACAGGATCTTTATTGGGTGGCATACACTGCAGATCTTCTCACAGCGATGCAAGGTCTCAGAGGTTCCATACCTCTGGGTGGTGCTTTGCCCTGGTAATATAGGGCAACACAGTGGCTGAGTCTGATGTTCCCTCAGTCCAAAGACTGAGGGCGAGCACGCTCATCCTGCCATAGGAGAGACTGACAGCTCTCTGCTTACCCTCTCTTTCAGAGCAGGAACAGGACTTCCTCTCTCTTTGAGAGCAGGACTCTCACTAACTTGGTCACACCCTCCTAGTAGGATCAAGAAGGTGCAGGCTCATGATCTATACCTATACCAGATAGGCTTACATAGGCCATGAGTCACCACCTCATTCTATCACTCATAAAAGAGGCATGAGGGGGGTCAAGAGCCCATAGATTTAACCTGTTAATGCCTGCAGCTAACAGGACTTACATAACAAGATAACAGGGGGAAAGACAGGCAGAATATACATACCCTGTTACATTCATTAATTTTTTTAAGAACAAGAACATTGCTTCCAAAATTTGCATTTGTCTTTAACTGAAAAAGTGGTACGATAGAGAACTGCCATTATTTATCTTCAACATCCTTACCAAAAGCTGCTTAAACAATTTGGCTATCTTCCTGTACCTTTTCCTTCACATTCTTCACTCTGTGCATCTCAAGCCCACACCAGCCTGTTACTAAACTCGTGAAAAGTCATAAATAGTCCCACCTGGATGATAACCATCCACTCTGGACTTTCTAACTTATAACACAGTTGCTAACATAGCGGCAAACAGGAAAATAAAACCCGGGCAAGGCGATTATCACGCCGTTGATTTAGGATTAGTGGGCAGGTATAAAAATGCAAGCAGTCACAAAAAGCTTGAATTGGGTCATTTACTTTCCCTGAACAGTTAATCGAGCAGGGCATGTTCAGGGTACATATTACCACAACTGGACAGCAGATGACTTGATTCTTGGGGACTCCTTAAATGCAGCTGCCTCCAATCCGGATGGAAGCATCTTTTCTTCAGCAGCAGCAGTATAACAGGTAAGTTTTTAACCCCCACAGCAGACTCCAGTAGTCAATGTCCGAGGTGTAGAAGAAAAAGAACAGGTTAACGTCCTCCACTGTCTCCTCTCTGGATCCTTCCCAGAGAAAAGTAAGTAGTGAGTCCTCAGCGCAAAACCCGAACAGATGACGTCCCTGCAGTTAACCGCTCCACCAAGCCGAGCGATTACTAAACAGAAGTCTCTATGCAAGTGGAAATGTTGCTTTAACCTCATCAGCTGCCTTCACAATGCTTTGCGTGGCGGGAAAATCCATCAGCAAAGAGATTAACCCCCTCAGTGCCTGGGGTCCTGCCAGCACTAGTGATCACGTGAGTGTTCATGCGATTGCTTCCAAGAAAGAGAGCCAACCCTGATGACGTACAGCATGTCTATAGAACACTGAGAGGGCTGAAGGGCTGGCATTGCAGCCACAGTCCTCTCAGTCTCTCAGCTTTGCCCTATTGCACATTTTCTAAGCTGTTTTGCTGCCTTTGTACTGTGACTACAACCTTTAACTAACTGTTTCTATTGCACTGAATTTGAGACAGAGAACAAGCTTAATTGAGATGATGTTGCCAGTAATCCAAGTCTACTCTAAATGATTCGCATAGGCGCCACAATTTCCTTAAATATAAACAGTGATATACAAATTTAAAATACAAATGTACATAAGATGATACCCAACCGGATACTTCTCAACCTTTCTAGGAAATTTGCTAAGATTTCCCACAGATGCAGTTTTTCTTTGGGGTGAGAAGGGAGCGATCCAATCAGGAGCACCTCATGAAAAATAAAAAACATAAAAAACAATAATAGTGTAGTACACTACCGACACACTTTATTAAAGTGTGGCCGGTACCGCAAGCCGGGAGATTTCCCGGCTTGCTAGTGGCCGCCCCTCGGCGTGCCGCGCGGTCACGCGTCTTCGGGAGCGTGCGCCCCCTGCACGCGCGTCCAGGGGCTCCCCGAGGGAGCCCTGGTGTCCCGCGATCGCGGGACAGCGGCAGGGGGTTCCGGGGGACCCGGCGGACCCGGCAGCGGTAGGGAGAGCGCCCCGATCGGAGGGCACTCTTCCGCTGCTTCGGCGCGCGCCCGTCACTCTCGGGCGCGCGCCAGGCTACTGCTGCGGCCAAGAACGGGCAAATGCTCGAATAAACTTGGCCGCAGCAGTATGTTAATATAATATGGGCTAGATGCAGGTCTTGGCTCTTGAGGATTTTCTACTTAGAAAATGTAAGAAAAAGTAGTGCTTTTTTCTGACTCAGTCAGGAGGTGTGTATGTAATTGGTCTTCTATTCCAGGGATGTTAGCATTCAAATCTCCATTCGGTTCATGCAATTGAAACAAAACAGATATAGCCCAGTAGTGCAGATGGTAAATATAAAGCGTTTATATATTGAGGAATAAGGATAGTACTCACACTAAGTACAATTGTATGTACATGTAAAGGTTTCTTTAGCAAATGAATGCTCTTGTTTGCGGCAGTGTTTTCTCCCAGTCTTCCTCCTGTGGCAAAGTGTGTCGCCAGCGACGGCGTCTGACGTCACTTTCGCTTTCGCGGGTGGACCGCATCCGTTGGATATTGATGGCGGCACTGGAGGAAAGTCAGCCTGGGGGTTCTTGCGTCCGGCGTCTTCTCTTTTGGAGGCAGCTGCAGCTAGTTGAACGGCTCTACGCGTTTCGCTGACACATACAGCTTCGTCAGGAGCATTATGACGTCTATTGTCAGTGCCTTATATTTATATGAGATCCCCTAATTGGCTTCATATTAACTATGCAAATTAGCTAACTTGCACACAAAAATTAACCCACAGGTTTGCCTATTCATAGGCACACTAGACTCTGTGGTCCAAAACAATATAAAACATATATTCAATTTTAATAACATTCAATTAATTATCAAAACAAGAAAAATTAATGATTAAAAACCTCATTTAATAGTATGACTACCTACAATAAAACAAATATTCAAAATAGTATTATAAATAAATTAATAAATGGAAATAAAATTAATAAAGTGCTTATGACATCATGAGTATGGGGGAGAAAGGGAAAAAGAGAAAGATGCATCAGTGATTGATTCAATTAATACAAACAGATCTAGACCACAATATTATTTAATTTTGTTTAAAATATGCAGAGGTTTGTTTAAAAAAGCATTAGTCTAAAATTGCTAAAAAAACATCTATTGTTTGGATTTAGTATATAAATTAAGTTAAGTCATCCCTTACACATATTTAATAAGCAGTGAATTCATCATTTTAAATACATAATGTTAAAAACTTCAAATGATAAATAAAAATGCCTAAAAATAAAGAAAAATGTAAAGAAAAATGTAAAGAAAAATGTGAATTAGATAAAAATAGAGATAAAAAAGTGTATACAAAAATATGAAATATATATAATCATTATGTATGTAAAAAGGGTAAAATCTCAAAATCTGAATTCAAACCGTTTGGAATCAGTGTATTAAGCTTATGAATCCAGTACATTTCTCTTTTGCTAAGATCCACCTCTCTACTGCGTCCCCTCCAATGCTGTTTCACATTTTCTATAGCTATAAATCTTAAACTATAGGGGTTGGATTGGTGGTATTTAGCATAATGTTTTGAGACGCTGTGTGTTAAAATTCCCCTTCTTATATTGCTCAAATGCTCAAGGATGCGGGTACGTATTGGTCTAGATGTTTTCCCTACATATTGTAGCCCGCAGGGGCATTGAAGGACATATATCACAAAGTCCGTATAGCAGTTTATATATTGTTTAATATTAAATGTTTCTTTACTCTTATTACATATAAAGCTGGTTTTTTCCTTCATTTTATGTTGGCAAGCTTTGCATGATATACATCCATAAAAACCTGTCAGGGTTTTAAGCCAACTCTGGTTATCTTCTTTTTTTATTTTTAGAGCACTTGGTGCTATTAAACCTTTCATATTTTGTGCCTTTTTGAAAATAATTTTTGGGATCTCCGGTAAAATTTCACTTAAAATAGTATCTGATTTTAAAACATGCCAGTGCTTATGTAAAATTTTCCCTATATTTTTTGCTTCTTTGTTAAAGGTTGTTAAGAAAGCTGTTTCATAACCATTATTATTTACAATGGAAGACTTATTTTTGGGTTCGAGTAGTTCTTTTCTTTCTAGATTCCTAGCTTTTGTAAATGCTGTATCTAAAATCTCTTGGCTATATTTCTTCTCTATAAAACGGTTTTCTAAAATTTTGCACTGGTCATCAAAAATGTTGTCTTCGGTACAATTTCTACGAAGTCTCCTATATTGACCATAAGGGACTCCGTCCATCCACTGATGGTGGTGACAACTTGATCTTAAAATGAAATTATTGCAGTCGACATTTTTAAAGTGTGTTTTAGTTTTTATTACTCCGCTTTCTATATAAATGTTTAAATCAAGATACTCTATAGACGATTCGCTTATTGTATGGGTGAATTTAAGATTAAAATTATTTATATTTAAATTTAAAATATATTGTTCTAAACTTTGTCTATCTCCCTGCCAGATTAAAATGATGTCATCAATGTAGCGCCGCCATAGGACAAGGTTCCCCCCCAGCTCGGCCCCGGACCAGATTGTTTGGTCCTCCCAAAATCCCATGAAGAGATTTGCGTAGCTGGGGGCAAACCTCGTTCCCATGGCGGTGCCACATTTCTGGACATAAAAGATGTTATCAAATAAAAAGAAATTCTTTTCTAAAATAAATTTAATACCATCCAGGAGAAATTGAGTTTGTAAATCGTGTATGTCCGAATCATTTTTGAGGAAATATTCAATTGCTTGCAATCCTAAATGATGAGCAATAGACGTATATAAGGAACTGACATCAATAGTGGCCAATAAATAATCTTCCTTCCATACAACCGTTTCTAGAATTTTTATAATGTCAGTGGTATCTTTCAGGTATGAGGTTATATTTTTTACATAATCCTGGAGGAAACTGTCAATATAGGCCGATAAATTTGCTGTAAGTGAATTTATTCCAGAAATTTTCGGCCTACCTGGTGGATCTTTGAGACATTTGTGGATTTTAGGTAAAATATATAGAATTGGAATTTGTGGGGTTTTGTTATATAGGAATTTATATTCAGATTCTGTCAGAATGCCTGTATCTCTTCCTCTTTCTAACAGAATGTTTAACTCCTTATTAAATTTTTCTGTTGGATTTTTTCTCAGAATTTCGTATGTGTCTTTATCGCCTAATAGGCGGTAGATTTCCTTAACATAATTGTCTCTGTTCATTATTACTGTACCCCCGCCTTTGTCGGCTTGTTTTATAACTATATTCTCATTTTTAGTGATTTCTTCTAGAGCCTTCCTTTCATCTTTAGTAAGATTGTTTTTTGTTGTAAATTTTGTATGTTTTGACAGTTTTTCAAAGTCTTTCACAATGAGATCATAGAATACCTCTAAATGTTTTCCTTTGTAATAAGTAGGGTAGAAAGTTGACTTGTTTTTTAATGTTGTATGTTTAAATTTACTCTCGTCAGGTTCTTTTATGGGATTAACAGTATGTAATCGTGATTAAACATTTTTGCTCTGAAAGAATCTTTTAACAGTTAGTTTGCGTAAATAACGATTAGCATCCAAAAAAAGTTCAAAATTACTTGGTCCTACAGTTGGTGCGAAAGAAAGTCCTTTAGAAATTAAATTTTGTTGGGGTACAGTTAGCTCAAATGTGCTTAGATTAAAAATGTTTTTTGTGTCTCTATCATTTATTTTGTTTATTCTTTCCCTTTTCCTTTTTCTTCCTCGTTTCCCTCTCTGATGGTTTCTCTTTTGTGATATACCTTTGGGTCCCTCCTTTCTTTCGGAGGGGTATATGAGTTTGGTATCTCCCAGATACTGGGAGTTGTGTCTATGTCTAAAAAAGCTTTGGGTCCAGTTGCTCCAATAGGTGATCTAGACCTGCTCGTTCTCTGTTGTCTATCTAGATGGTATCTGTCCCTTTCTCTTCTCCTTTCTTCCCTTTCCTTCTTCATCTCATTTTCTCTTCTTGTTTCCCTCTCTCTTTGGTGTGCCTTATCTTTTTGTTCTTTTTCCCTTTGTTCTAGTTCTCTCTGCTCTCTATGATAGGCAAAATCTCTATCTCTCTGTTGCTCTCTATGTCTGTGGATGTCTCTATCTCTGATAGTTTTTTCTTTTTCTTCCCTGATTCTGAGTTCTTTTTCTCTCTGTCTTTCCCTCTCTCTCTGTCTCTCCTTTTCTCTTCGTCTCTCCTCTTCTAATCTAAAGTCTCTCTCCTTTATTCTCTCTTTTTCTTTTAAGTATTCGAAGTCCCTCCGTTTATCTTTTTCTTCAAATATAGTTTTTGTCATTGTTTTATCTTGCAAATGTGATATATTGGATGTAGGATTTATATCTCTATGTGTTTGTTCTCTTGGTTCTCTATATGTGGGGGGGATTTATTCTGTGCTGGAACATAGTCCCTATCTCTATGGTAAGATGGTTTTGTATAGTATGGTTTTTCTGTTCTATAATTAGCATTACCATATCCATTATCATATTTCCTTTCTGGTTGGTATAGAGTTTTCTTCTTTTTCCAATCCCTTTGTTCACCCCTCTTATAGTCTTCCTCATCTCGTAGGAATTTGTTGTTTTTATTGATATATATTTCACTCTCCAATTTGTCTATTTTTTTCTTTAGTTCTCTATCTTTGATTTTAAACTCTGCGGTGTCTTCCAGATGAGCCAATTTTTCCTCTATAATTGTAACTTCTTCATCTATCTTTTTGATGTTCTTTTTATGTTGATTGACCAATGCCAGCATCAAGTCTACTGAGCATTTGTCAATAATATTGTACCACAACTTAACAAATTCATCATCGTCTAAATTTGAAGAGGGATCTTTAGAGAGTCTAAGGCCTCTTGGTATTCTATTGCATTTAATATATTTATTTAGAAAGCTTAGATCTAGCCATTTTCGTGTATCTTTAACTAATAATCTATCTAATTTATAAAATTCTTCCTCTAATAAATCATACGATACAGGTGTGTGAGAAGTGTCTACATCATGGTAGTTAAACTGTGATTGTCTAGAATGTCGTTTTGCAAAAATGTTTGGTGAAGTTGTCTCCATATTAGTGATACTTAGTGCAATATTAGTGCTTCAAATATAAATTTGGAAATAAAAGGCAGCCCTCAAATCAAAAGCAGATAGAAACAATGTACTCTAAATGATTCGCATAGGCGCCACAATTTCCTTAAATATAAACAGTGATATACAAATTTAAAATACAAATGTACATAAGATGTTACCCAACCGGATACTTCTCAACCTTTCTAGGAAATTTGCTAAGATTTCCCACAGATGCAGTTTTTCTTTGGGGTGAGAAGGGAGCGATCCAATCAGGAGCACCTCATGAAAAATAAAAAACATAAAAAACAATAATAGTGTAGTATGTTAATATAATATGGGCTAGATGCAGGTCTTGGCTCTTGAGGATTTTCTACTTAGAAAATGTAAGAAAAAGTAGTGCTTTTTTCTGACTCAGTCAGGAGGTGTGTATGTAATTGGTCTTCTATTCCAGGGATGTTAGCATTCAAATCTCCATTCGGTTCATGCAATTGAAACAAAACAGATATAGCCCAGTAGTGCAGATGGTAAATATAAAGCGTTTATATATTGAGGAATAAGGATAGTACTCACACTAAGTACAATTGTATGTACATGTAAAGGTTTCTTTAGCAAATGAATGCTCTTGTTTGCGGCAGTGTTTTCTCCCAGTCTTCCTCCTGTGGCAAAGTGTGTCGCCAGCGACGGCGTCTGACGTCACTTTCGCTTTCGCGGGTGGACCGCATCCGTTGGATATTGATGGCGGCACTGGAGGAAAGTCAGCCTGGGGGTTCTTGCGTCCGGCGTCTTCTCTTTTGGAGGCAGCTGCAGCTAGTTGAACGGCTCTACGCGTTTCGCTGACACATACAGCTTCGTCAGGAGCATTATGACGTCTATTGTCAGTGCCTTATATTTATATGAGATCCCCTAATTGGCTTCATATTAACTATGCAAATTAGCTAACTTGCACACAAAAATTAACCCACAGGTTTGCCTATTCATAGGCACACTAGACTCTGTGGTCCAAAACAATATAAAACATATATTCAATTTTAATAACATTCAATTAATTATCAAAACAAGAAAAATTAATGATTAAAAACCTCATTTAATAGTATGACTACCTACAATAAAACAAATATTCAAAATAGTATTATAAATAAATTAATAAATGGAAATAAAATTAATAAAGTGCTTATGACATCATGAGTATGGGGGAGAAAGGGAAAAAGGGAAAAAGGGATATGCACTACTGGGCTATATCTGTTTTGTTTCAATTGCATGAACCGAATGGAGATTTGAATGCTAACATCCCTGGAATAGAAGACCAATTACATACACACCTCCTGACTGAGTCAGAAAAAAGCACTACTTTTTCTTACATTTTGTAAGTAGAAAATCCTCAAGAGCCAAGACCTGCATCTAGCCCATATTATATTAACATACTACACTATTATTGTTTTTTATGTTTTTTATTTTTCATGAGGTGCTCCTGATTGGATCGCTCCCTTCTCACCCCAAAGAAAAACAGTAATCCAAGTCTGACACAGATAAATTCTTTATTTTGCGAGGTTACAAAATGACAGGCACTATTATACCACCAGACGTAAATTGTAATGCTCCGTGTTATCTGTTCCTGGAGCACGCTGCTTTGTCAGTTTTGATGCATATCCTTACTTAACAGTGTTCGACAATTTTCCAGAGCCTACACTGAACTTAAGGTTTATGTCTTGCATACTCTTTAAATCCATATTTAATGCTCATAGGCCCCTATTACATGTGTAGTGCAACTGTCTTCTCCTTGCTTGTGAAGATTTAAGCTCCAACCATTTGAATAGGGGATTGAATCTTCCTGAGCAGGGGAAAGACTTCATACTGTAGCAATGTCTCTGTAAAGCGCTGCGTACAACTAGCAGCGCTATACAAGAACATGCTATTATTATAGCAAATTGAATAGAAGCTGTATAATGTAGTAAATATCACTGTTCTGTTCTGATTCATTCACTGAACTGTGGTACTGTAGCTAGACCAGAGGTTAAAGGGGCAGTGTTTCCAAGGATAAAATGGAACTAAGGACAGTGGTATGTTTAATAAGCTAAAAGTACTGTATCTGCTTGACTTCTTTAAAAATAAATAAATAAATAAAATATATATATACTGAGTTAAGTTATGGTGAGTAAAAAAAGTGACAAAAACCCTCCACAGTAAAGGATAAAGCAACTGTAAATATTCCTGTATATTCATTTGCATGTCTTAGACAGGTCTGCAACCCTGTCTTTCACCATTATCACCCAGCACACAGCACTTCCACTGCAGCAAGGGATTCTGGGAAATGACATGCAAATGAGCACACACTGCCACTTTTTGCTTCAAAAACCATTTTAAACATGGTTCCCTATAGGCTTAAGTTTGCTGCATGGTCACAGCTTTGAGCACAGCCAGGGTTAAGGTGCATAGCCAGAAAACCCACCAACAGACAGCTGTTTCGACCTTCCGGTTTGACCGGTCCAAACATATTCTGTAGTTACTAGGTTGGGAACTATGGAAGCGCCCTCCTTTTCAATAGTACTATTAGCACTTACTGGCACTTACTTAAAGGGCGCATTCCTAACAGAAAACAAACAGTGACAGGACACATCTTAGTACTGTTAGCTATACACATAAACCTATGTACAGGACTCAGCAAAAATAAAAAAGAAATGGGGAGCACTACAGAAAAAAGAGAACTGGAGACAAAAATAACAAAAATGTATTGAGGCATGTAGCCTAATTAAAAAGAGAAGCCTCTAACGCGTTTCTCGCCAGGGGCGCTTCATCAAAGAGTGGTTTCTTAAGTCTAAACGGAGTATCTTTATAGGTCTTCCCCTCTGGAAATGCTGTCTACCTGCATCCCAGGTACAAGAACCCCTGGGAAACAAACAATCAGTGAGAATGAAAACACGGAAAGGAGGCAACATGACTGAAGGGTGAAAACGTACAAAAAAAAAACATAAAAAGTTGGCACAATATAATAAAAAGACTTAAAAAAAGTATAAATAGAACGATATAAAAAATAATAACAGAATGTGGATAAAATAATAATAATCAATAATAGAACAAATGATATAATAGTATAAATTATAATATTAATAATACATGTAAATACACCAATAACTAAAGACTAGAATATATATCCTGATAAACAGAGCAGGGACATTAGATAAAGAAAAAAAATAAATATATATATATATATTGAATGAAAAGTTTGACAACGCCTGGATGTGTATCAGCCCCACAGCAGACTCTTGATAACACACAGATCACCAGAAATAGTTAGCACAGATGACCTGTAAAAATGTAATTGTACAAAAATTTAAATGGGAACTCGGATGGTAGTTGTAAGAATGGTGAGTGTAAAAATGTAAAAAAAAAAAAAAAAAAAATTAATGATATAAAAAACATAAAAAAAATATATGAAAAAACATAAAAAAATATATTGTAAATCTATAAAAAACAAGAATATATAAAAAAATTATGTGTATAAAATAGAATAAAAATTTGTGTTCCTTCACATAGATGATAGATGATCTTTGTATGGAAATTAAAATGTCCGGGCTGCTTCTTCTTTGGGGTCAGCAACCTCCCAGCAAATTCTAGTAGAGAAAAAAAGCGCCCGATCAATGTGTAAAATCCAATACAAAATTTTAATAAAAGATAAAGACAAATGCACACTCACAATTTGTCAATGCAATATAAGCATTGTATGGGTAAACCCATGCGCCAACATGTGTCTGCTCGCCGACCGCTTGCTTTGATACGTCAGACCTCACTGCTGCCGATGTATCACGATCAGATGTCCCTCCGGCAATTCAGATGAACAGCCTGTGGTTCCTGGCAGGTTGTGTTGGATATTGCGTGCGGCTCAGGGAATGTCCTCCCCTTCCTGGCAGAAGACGCACGAGCTAGTCCACCACCGTAGCTCTGCAAAACCACGTGCCCTACGCGTTTCTTCCAGTTAACGGATTTCATCAGGGGATAACGTGTATTCTCATTGGGCTGCTATTTAAGAGTGTTTCTGTCCAATTGCAGCATGTGAATAAAATACGCCCAATTTTACCATAAGTTAGGTCATCTGTGCTAACAGTGATTGATTGTAATATCAACTAATTATTATATAACAGCTTATAGACTATGCATAATACAATAACATAGAAAGATGAAAATATATCAGAAATATAGATACATGTTGATTAAACATTGATATACATATAACTGTAATTATATAAACAGTGCCCTATTGTTTTTAGATTACTGGGTTTGTATTTAAATGTCAACTTCTAATAATTGTGAATTAATAGCTAATTACAGTTACATGAATATATAGCAATATATTTTAGTTGCATTATCTAGATTTCATACAATAATAGAGACGTCAGAAATTGCTAATAAAGTGTCAATGATCAATAAATGTTTTTTTGGTTTTAAATATATGTATTTTACTTTTACAAACAATTCTTATTTATCCAATACACATTGTATCTTTACTAATAAAATAATTGAATGTTGAAATATCATTTATTGTATCATTATAGGATAGGCTTTATAGCAGGGGTGGGGAATGTCCGGCCCGCGGGCCGTATAAGGCCCGCGAAGTCATTTGGTCCGGCCCCCGGGAAGCCAGCAAAAATGTTTAAAAAAAAAAAAAAAATTTAAACTCACCCTCTCCTGATTGGCTGCCCGTGCTGTCACTCTGCCAAGATTTTTTTTTTGGCCCGCCTCTTCCTACAGCACTGCCCCCCTCCCTTCTCTCCTCCAGTAATGCCGGGCTCCTTAGGCTCCGCCCCCCTGTCCCTCCCTTGAGGCTCCGCGGGCCTGCCAGTCTCAGCTGCACTGGCCATGCTGCTCCAGCAGCCCATCCCCGGGCCCCAGGTAACCCACATACCCCCTCCCAGACACCTTACCCACCCCAACGCGGGAGAGGCCTTATTATTGTGTGTGTTTACAGAGGTGGGCTTATTGTGTGTGTGTGTGTGTCACTGTGTGTGTATCTGTCACTGTGTGTGTGTGTCAATGTCACTGTGTGTGTGTGTGTGTGTGTGTCAGTGTCACTGTGTGTCTCTGTGTGTGTGTCACTGTGTGTGTCACTCTCACTGTGTGTGTCACTGTCACTGTGTGTGTGTGTCACTCTCACTGTGTGTGTGTGTGTGTCTATCACTCTCACTGTGTGTGTGTGTCACTCTCACTGTGTGTGTGTGTCACTCGCACTGTGTGTGTGTGTGTGTGTGTGTGTGTCACTCTCACTGTGTGTGTGTGTCACTCGCACTGTGTGTGTGTGTCACTCGCACTGTGTGTGTGTGTCACTCTCACTGTGTGTGTGTGTGTGTTGTTTGTCACTCTCACTGTGTGTGTGTGTGTGTGTGTGTCACTCTCACTGTGTATGTGTGTGTGTCACTCTCACTGTGTGTGTGTCACTCTCACTGTGTGTGTGTGTGTCACTCTCACTGTGTGTGTGTGTCACTCTCACTGTGTGTGTGTGTCACTCTCACTGTGTGTGTGTGTCACTCTCACTGTGTGTGTGTGTCACTCTCACTGTGTGTGTGTGTCACTCTCACTGTGTGTGTGTGTCACTCTCACTGTGTGTGTCACTCTCACTGTGTGTGTGTGTGTGTGTGTCACTCTCACTGTGTGTGTGTGTGCGTCACTCTCACTGTGTGTGTGTGTGTCACTCTCAATGTGTGTGTCACTGTCACTGTGTGTGTGTCACTCTCACTGTGTGTGTGTGTGTGTGTCTATCACTCTCACTGTGTGTGTGTGTGTCACTCTCACTGTGTGTGTGTGTCACTCGCACTGTGTGTGTGTGTGTGTCACTCTCACTGTGTGTGTGTGTCACTCTCACTGTGTGTGTGTGTCACTCGCACTGTGTGTGTGTGTCACTCGCACTGTGCGTGTGTGTCACTCTCACTGTGTGTGTGTCACTCTCACTGTGTGTGTGTCACTCTCACTGTGTGTGTGTGTGCGTCACTCTCACTGTGTGTGTGTGTCACTCTCACTGTGTGTGTGTCACTCACTGTGTGTGTGTGTCACTCTCACTGTGTGTGTGTGTGTCACTCTCACTGTGTGTGTGTGTCACTCTCACTGTGTGTGTGTGTGTCACTCTCACTGTGTGTGTGTGTGTCACTCTCACTGTGTGTGTCACTCTCACTGTGTGTGTGTGAGTCACTGTCTGTGTCACGGTCACTGTGTTTGTGTGTCACTGTCTGTGAGTGGCAGCAGCCGCCTGAGGTGATTAAGGACCTGAGTATCACCAGGGCGGCGCGGATACGCAGCGCTCCAGGGGGGAGAGGGTATAAGAGGAGTGGGGGATGAGGGGGGGAGGGGGTATAAGAGGCATGGGGGATAGAAGAATGAGTCTGCGGTGGGAGAGACACCTCACTACCGCCTCTCCTCCTCCCCACACCGGGCAGCAGTTGTGGAGGGTACCTGCTCCGATCTCCCCCTGCTCCGCCCCTCCCCCTGTGCACTTACACGGCCCTGCTCCCCACACCGGGTAGCAGTTGCGGAGGAGGGCACCTGCTCCAAACCCCCCTGCTCAGATTCCCCCACCCTTGCACACTTACACGGTCCTCCTTCTCCCCACACCGAGAAGCAGTTGCGGAGGGCACCTGCTCCGATCCCCCCCAATCAGAATTCCCTCCCCCTGTGTGTGTCAGAGAGAGTGTGTGTGTGCGTCTGAGAGAGTGTGTCTGAACGAGTGTGTGTGTGTGTCTGAGCGAGTGTGTGTGTGTGTGTGTGTCTGAGCGAGTGTGTGTGTTTGTGTGTGTCTGAGCGAGTGTGTGTGTGTGTCTGAGCGGGTGTGTGTGTGTGTCTGAGCGGGTGTGTGTGTCTGAGCGAGTGTGTGTGTCTGAGAGAGAGAGGGAGAGCGTGTGTCAGAGAGGGAGAGTGTGTGTGAGAGAGAGAGTGTGTGTGTCTGAGAGAGAGAGGGAAAGTGTGTGTCTGAGAGAGAGAGGGAGAGTGTGTGTCTGAGAGGGAGAGTGTGTGTGTCAGAGAGAGAGGGAGAGTGTGTGTGAGAGAGAGAGAGGGAGAGTGTGTGTCTAAGAGAGAGAGGGAGAGTGTGTGTCTGAGAGAGAGAGGGAGAGTGTGTGTCTGAGAGAGAGAGAGGGAGAGTGTGTGTCTGAGAGAGAGAGGGAGAGTGTGTGTCTGAGAGAGAGAGGGAGAGTGTGTCTGAGAGAGAGAGGGAGAGTGTGTGACTGAGAGAGAGAGGGAGAGTGTGTGTCTGAGAGAGAGAGGGAGAGTGTGTGTCTGAGAGAGAGAGGGAGAGTGTGTGTCTGAGAGAGAGAGGGAGAGTGTGTGTCTGAGAGAGAGAGGGAGAGTGTGTGTCTGAGAGAGAGAGGGAGAGTGTGTGTCTGAGAGAGAGAGGGAGAGTGTGTGTCTGAGAGAGAGAGGGAGAGTGTGTGTCTGAGAGAGAGAGGGAGAGTGTGTGTCTGAGAGAGAGAGGGAGAGTGTGTGTCTGAGAGAGAGAGGGAGAGTGTGTGTCTGAGAGAGAGAGGGAGAGTGTGTGTCTGAGAGAGAGAGGGAGAGTGTGTGTCTGAGAGAGAGAGGGTGTGTGTCTGAGAGAGAGAGGGAGAGCGTGTGTCAGAGAGGGAGAGTGTGTGTGAGAGAGAGAGTGTGTGTGTCTGAGAGAGAGAGGGAAAGTGTGTGTCTGAGAGAGAGAGGGAGAGTGTGTGTCTGAGAGGGAGAGTGTGTGTGTCAGAGAGAGAGGGAGAGTGTGTGTGAGAGAGAGAGAGGGAGAGTGTGTGTCTGAGAGAGAGAGGGAGAGTGTGTGTCTGAGAGAGAGAGGGAGAGTGTGTGTCTGAGAGAGAGAGAGGGAGAGTGTGTGTCTGAGAGAGAGAGGGAGAGTGTGTGTCTGAGAGAGAGAGGGAGAGTGTGTCTGAGAGAGAGAGGGAGAGTGTGTGACTGAGAGAGAGAGGGAGAGTGTGTGTCTGAGAGAGAGAGGGAGAGTGTGTGTCTGAGAGAGAGAGGGAGAGTGTGTGTCTGAGAGAGAGAGGGAGAGTGTGTGTCTGAGAGAGAGAGGGAGAGTGTGTGTCTGAGAGAGAGAGGGAGAGTGTGTGTCTGAGAGAGAGAGGGAGAGTGTGTGTCTGAGAGAGAGAGGGAGAGTGTGTGTCTGAGAGAGAGAGGGAGAGTGTGTGTCTGAGAGAGAGAGGGAGAGTGTGTGTCTGAGAGAGAGAGGGAGAGTGTGTGTCTGAGAGAGAGAGGGAGAGTGTGTGTCTGAGAGAGAGAGGGTGTGTGTCTGAGAGAGAGAGGGAGAGTGTGTCTGAGAGAGAGAGGGAGAGTGTGTGACTGAGAGAGAGAGGGAGAGTGTGTGTCTGAGAGAGAGAGGGAGAGTGTGTGTCTGAGAGAGAGAGGGAGAGTGTGTGTCTGAGAGAGAGAGGGAGAGTGTGTGTCTGAGAGAGAGAGGGAGAGTGTGTGTCTGAGAGACAGAGGGAGAGTGTGTGTCTGAGAGAGAGAGTGAGAGTGTGTCTGAGAGAGAGGGAGAGTGTTGTCTGAGAGACAGAGGGAGAGTGTGTGTCTGAGAGAGAGAGGGAGAGTGTGTCTGAGAGAGAGAGGGAGAGTGTGTGTCTGAGAGAGAGAGGGAGAGTGTGTGTCTGAGAGAGAGAGGGAGAGTGTGTCTGAGAGAGAGGGAGAGTGTGTCTGAGAGAGAGGGAGAGTGTGTCAGAGAGAGAGGGAGAGTGTGTGTCAGAAAGAGAGGGAGAGTGTGTGTCTGAGAGAGAGAGGGAGAGTGTGTGTCTGAGAGAGAGGGAGAGTGTGTGTCTGAGAGAGAGGGAGAGTGTGTGTCTGAGAGAGAGAGGGAGAGTGTGTGTCTGAGAGGGATAGTGTGTGTCTGAGAGAGAGAGAGAGTGTGTGTGTATGAGAGAGTGTCTGAGAGAGAGAGAGATAGAGAGAGAGAGAGTGTGTGTCAGAGAGAGAGGGTCTGACAGTCAGAGTGGGTCTGACAGTCTGAGAGTGGGTCTGACAGTCTGAGAGTGGGTCTGACAGTCTGAGAGTGGGTCTGACAGTCTGAGAGTGGGTCTGACAGTCTGAGAGTGGGTCTGACAGTCTGAGAGTGGGTCTGACAGTCTGAGAGTGGGTCTGACAGTCTGAGAGTGGGTCTGACAGTCTGAGAGTGGGTCTGACAGTCTGAGAGTGGGTCTGACGGTCTGAGAGAGAGTGGGTCTGACAGTCTGAGTGAGAGTGGGTCTGAGAGTGAGAGTGGGTCTGAGAGTGAGAGTGGGTCTGAGAGTGAGAGTGGGTCTGAGAGTGTGCGAGTGGGTCTGAGAGTGTGCGAGTGGGTCTGAGAGTGTGCGAGTGGGTCTGAGAGTGTGCGAGTGGGTCTGAGAGTGTGCGAGTGGGTCTGAGAGTGTGCGAGTGGGTCTGAGAGTGTGCGAGTGGGTCTGAGAGTGTGCGAGTGGGTCTGAGAGTGTGCGAGTGGGTCTGAGAGTGTGCGAGTGGGTCTGAGAGTGTGCGAGTGGGTCTGAGAGTGTGCGAGTGGGTCTGAGAGTCTGCGAGTGGGTCTGAGAGTCTGCGAGTGGGTCTGAGAGTCTGCGAGTGGGTCTGAGAGTCTGCGAGTGGGTCTGAGAGTCTGCGAGTGGGTCTGAGAGTCTGCGAGTGGGTCTGAGAGTCTGCGAGTGGGTCTGAGAGTCTGCGAGTGGGTGTGAGAGTCTGCGAGTGGGTGTGAGAGTCTGCGAGTGGGTCTGAGAGAGAGTGGGTCTGAGAGAGAGTGGGTCTTAGAGAGAGTGGGTCTGAGAGCCTGAGAGAGAGAGTGGGTCTGAGAGAGAGAGTGGGTCTGAGAGAGAGAGTGGGTCTGAGAGAGAGAGTGGGTCTGAGAGTCTGAGAGAGAGAGTGGGTCTGAGAGAGAGAGTGGGTCTGAGAGTCTGAGAGAGAGAGTGGGTCTGAGAGTCTGAGAGAGAGAGTGGGTCTGAGAGTCTGATTTCCCTACCCCCTGCCCGATTTCTGTGTGTGTGCGAGCGCGTGTGCATTTGCATTTGCGTGTGCACAGACACCAACCCACAGTCAGTCAGTCACCCAAAGAGAAGCAGTTCCAGCCATCACATTAGTGGTGAGTTCATTAAATGTTTCACCAAATACAGCAGGCTAATTTTTAAGTTGATCATTTTGGATGGCCCTCGAAAGATTTTATAAATATCAAAATGGCCCTTGGCAGAAAAAAGGTTCCCCACCCCTGCTTTATAGGATAGTATAGATGTGATGGTTTAAGCATATAAATAATGTTAGCAATGAATAATTATGAAAAATTAAGGTTATATTTATTATTGTTCTAAATGGGTAATTCATTCATAGAATTTATTTATGAAACCAATTCCGCAATAATCAATATTCAATTACTAAAAGAAATGAAAAAAGATATACAGATGAACATAAATTATCAATAGACTCCATTAAAATATAAATAAAAAACATACAAATGTAAGTAATCAATTCAACCTCAATAGAACCACAAATATAATTAAAAATATAACTGATAAAAATATATACATTAAACAATGATAAACATGAATTTAAACCTAAAAAACACTGGTGGCATATGTCAAACAGATAATACAATAATAAAAAAAAATGAAAGAAATATTAAATCTAATATATTAATAAAGAAATATAACAAAAAGACCCTAACTCAAAACTTATACTGAAAATACTAAAGTAATCATAAATGATTTTTTTTATAGTATCTACGATCGTAGAGACATAAGATGGACCATACCACAAGACTTATCTCAAACAATATCAATAGATAAGACTTGATGTAATTTATATAGACCATTAGTCAACCACACCATGGTTATAAAAAATAGTGTGGTTTTCCAGTGATTTTATAATCTACAGGTTGTACCAAGTGAAGACATATAGAAACCAATAGAAATTAAACCCAACGAATAGATGGTATAGTATAGAAATTCCATCGTTTGAATATCAGAAATTTATAAATTCGTTGGAGGGATCGTCAAAGAAAGAAAGAGGACAAGTCACAAAACTAGACAATCCAGATATCATAAATCAATATTAATTTAGTGATCTTTGTTTGTGAGTTAAAATGAAATAAATTAAATTATGTGATATTATTGATTATAAATTGTGTATTTTTGATTTATCTATATAAAAAATATATTTAAATAACATATTTTTTAATCCTGTGAATTGTGTATGTGTTTGTGAAAAGAATTAAAAAGTGATTTAATTTGACCTATATTTAGTATAAAGTGATTGTAAGGGAAGTGAAAATGATTTACTATGTAAATCTATGTGTACTAATTATTATATATTTAATGTCGTGCAACCATTTAAATACATATGTGAAAAATAAATGTATAATTTAATTGTGTACCCAGCCAAAGGCTTCTTAGGAATGATGTCTTGTTGATCTAATAGCAAAAAAGACGGTGCAAAACAGCGCTAAAGAACATAAGCCCCTATTGGGACAATTAATAAAAAATGGCAGCCAGACAACAACTGACTGTACAGTCAGTAACACAAGTGAAAAGGAAAAAAGACAATGTCGGCGCCAAACAATAAAAATGAATCAAACCATATGGTGAATAGTCCAAATCAAAGTCCTTGGATGATACAGGTGGGTGGGCAAATGCAAACTCTCTCCAGGACGTGACGTGATATATGAAAAATAAAAAGAAATAATTATAGTGCAGTATGCCAATACATAGGGACATAAAAACATATAACACTAACAACATGAAACATACAAGACAGACTAACAACAACAACAGGCCAGACTAAAAATAATAAAAAAGCTATTTATTATCAACTAATGTTGGACTCTGGATGTGGCTATCACACACCAATCCGGGGGGTGGGGGGTAAAATCGTTACCCTACTCACAGAATTATGGACAATAAAAGGCAGCAGGACTGGAATCACTTTTACGAATCCAAGATGGCGGCCGTAGCTCTCTCTCCGGCTTCCCCACGTGTGGCAGATGCTGTGTAGAGCTTCCTGGACGTGGCGTCACGATCTCTTCTCCTGCCGGTCTCCTATCCTCCCAATCTGGACATGTAACTCCTCTCCCTTGCCTCCTGACCGTATAGTGTGCTCACCAGCTCCAGATGCAGTCAAATGCTTCTAAAAATGGTATCTTCCCGTATATATAGATATATATGATGCTACAGTATAAGAGAAAGTATGCAACTTAAAGGATACAAAACAATTCATCAAATGTCACTAAAAAGAAACATTAAAGTATCCCAAATTGAATAAAAAAAGATTTGGCCATCCTAAAGGTAGTTCTTTGACCTTGTTCAATAGACATACACAAATCTTTATCGAAGGTGAGTACCCCTCAATGTTTATGAATGATAGAGTGGATCTGATCTGCCTGTCTGCTATACTGAGTGACAAAGAAAGGGGAAGACTCAACTGTGCTGTCCTGACTAATATTAGAACTATCATATCTTTGCCTAGATTTATTTAGTGGCTGAGATAATTCCGCACGTGTAAATGATTTAACGTACATGTGAGCCTCCTCGATATCTTATTTTCTGTATCATTGAGGGAAAATCTATTTGACAGCTCAATGGCTTGATGGTCAAAAGATTCCTCACTGGAACAAAGCTGTCTGAGGCGGAGAAACTGGGCATTTGGTATAACACGGGAGAGTGACCTCGGGTAACTACTATCAACTTTAAGTAGTGTATTCCTCGAGTTAGGCTTTCGAAAAATATCAGTTTGTATACTACCTGTGATAGCAATGAATAAAGAAATATCAAGATAATTAATGTGAATAGAGTGTTGTTCATAAGTAAATGTAAGATTCAATAAATTTGAATTAAGTGATTGAATAAAGGTGTCCAGTGCTTGTGAATCCCCTTCCCAAATCATGTCATCAATATAACACTTGTAGAAAATGATATGGTGCCGCAAAGCATTAACATCACCGAAAATGTGTCTGGATTCCCAAAGACCCATAAACGAATTAGCATAAGAAGGGGCAAAAGAAGTGCCCATAGCAGTGCCCCGTGTTTGTAATAGAATTGTGAATCGAAAGAAAAATAATTGTGCGTGAGAAGAAAGGTGAAAGAATCCAAAAGCAAAGTGCGAAGTGAAATAGAAAGTGAGGAAGACTGAAGAAATAATTGGCTTGCTTTGATACCCTAGTCATGATCAATAATGAAGTATAGAGACATCACATCCATCGTGACCCATCATATAGTTTATATGCCACGTAACAGTTTTGATGGCAGATAACAGATCCAAAGAGTCTCTCAAAAAGGACGGTTAATTTTTAACTAATGGCTGCAGAAAGCCATCAACATAGCGCGACAACCCATCTCCCAAAGATCCAATACTAGCCACAATGGGCAGCCCCAGAGGGCGGACCAGTGACTTGTGGATCTTTGGGAGTTGATGAAAATGGGCACAATAGGTGAAGGATTAAACAAATAATCATACTCTTGGGATTCAGAACAAGAAGAATCTTACCCATATCAAGTAATTCCTTTAAAGCAAGTGAAAAACTTGAAGTGGGATTTTGAGGTATTAGTCCAGGGGTCTCCAAACTTATCCTCAAGAGCTGCACACAGACCAGCTTTTATGGATATCCCTGTTTCAGCACAGGTGGCTCAATCAGTGGCCCAGTCAGGCACTGAGGCACTGATTGAGCCACCTGTGCTAAAACAGGGATATCCATAAAAGCTGGTTTGTGTGCAGCTCTTGAGGACAGGTTTGGAGACCCCTGTATTAGTCTATAGGAGTTGACATCACTTTTAAGTCCTGAATGTAACTGACCAAAGAAACTGAAAGAAGAAGGGATCTCTGGATCTAGCTCCTGAAATTGTTCAGCATACAAATCATCAACGTCAGACAATGCACATTGATCTTTGAATGTGGATAAATCCACAACAGGATCCGGTTTCACCCCAACAACCGAATCAAAAGGAAAGACCCTAGATGTGGAATAGAGCGGAACCTAAGATATAGCATGCCCACAAAAATATTTCTTAGGCCTCGGGCATGAACAGCGCTTAGGCGCTGACCCGTGCTGAGGCACGCTTACGCTTACCAGTGAGCCCCTGCAGCCGCAATGAGAGCGGCTTTAGCAGGGGCTCACGCACGCTTCCGCAAGCGTGTGGAAGCGTAGGTCTTAGAATTTTTTTTCGTTTCAAGCGCTCATGGGAGCGCAGGGCCGATCATGTGAGCGGTTCGCCCAATGAGGGCGAACCAGCTCCGTGACTTCACTGGCCCACCCCCCGACACACCCCCGGATGGTGCGCTAACCAAGGCCAGGGAAAGCACCCGTTTTCCCTCAGCGCGTCTCCGCACGGCTGCTGCAGCCCTGGACGCAGCCTAAAAGAGACCGTTTATTAATACATTTTTGAAGGTCAATTATAGTTTCAAAAAGATTAAAATCTTGATGGGGAGCAAAGCTAAGACCCTTGTTGAGAATAGTTAGTTGATCCATCGTTAATGCTTGTTGGAAATATTAATGACATTGTCCACTTGTTCCCCTAGGAGTATTTCTTCCTTTTGCTTGAGCCTCTGGCTCCCCCTCTTCTTTGATTATCTCCTGGTCCTCGCTCATTTTCTGACTCACGTTGAAATAAAGAGTATGATGGCCGATCTTCATTCCTAGATGGCCCCGCAGAGGGATTCTGGGAAGGGATTTGTTCAGGGGAGATATATCTTTCTCTCCAATTTTCTTCATTATCACAGAAAGAAACACCTTGGGAACGACTATTATTATCAGAAAAGTCTGATTCGAAGCTAGAATCTTCCATCTGTCAGTGTTTAAGAATTGACTTGCTGGGAGTCTTAAAATCCTCTCGTTTTTTGTTATTTGCCTTTGAATGTGACTTGGGGGACTATGCACTAAGCTCCGAACTTTCGCGCCGGGCTGAAAAAAATTAGCACGTCCGATAAAAAATGAAGCCAGCGGCGCGATTCACTAAGGCCCTCAGCCCATTTTTTATCGGACGTGCCCAAAACTGGCTTATCGTGCGTGCAATGTATTTCCCCCCTGCTATCGCACTTAAAGTTCCCGTACGATAACTGATTGAAAAAAAAGCCGCTTGTAACATTTGCATGGAGATTTGCCATCTCCATGCAAGGCTGTTACAGGCGATCGTACAATAAATAAATACATTTTCATTATAGTGTACATGAGCAGGGGGTCTCCCGAGATGAACCGCATTGGTTTCAGGTCCGAGAACTCCCTACTTTAGGAGATACAGGCCCCGTTATGGGGTGCCGGTATCCCCTGCAGAATTTCAATGTCCTGGTCACGTGACGCGGACGCTTGAAAGTGCAGGGGATACCAGCACCCCATAATGGGGCCTGTATCTCCTGAAGTAAGGGGTCCTCGGACCTGAAACCAACGCGGGTCAGCTCAGGAGACCCGCTGCACATCTACACTATAATTAAAATGTATATTTAATTAAGAATTAACAAACATCAATACACGACCCCCCTCCCGCCCGCCTCCCTAACACATACAGTACAATAATGTGCAAAATAACTATTATCCAGATATGGATAATAGATTATTTGCCCATTATTAAACACTGCATTAGCATTCCTAAATAAAGTCAATAAAAACAGCAGCCAGCTAATCCAATGAATACAAGCAGTAACACATCAACAATAATTAATTGAATTATATAATTGATATTACATTAACAATTGAAACAATTAATTATTACAATAACAACTCAAAATGAATAGTAACACTAACCAATCAAACCAATTAATTACAACAACATTAATGAATGTAAACATTAAAAGACAAAGAAATACATTCAAACAATCTCTGAAAGAACCATAAAACGCATTAGCCAACATAATACAACATTAACTACAAACGAACACCAATCGCAAACATTTTATTACATTAAGCAGGAAAAATACAAACAATTACATCCACATAAGAAACTGACATTAAAAAAAACAAAAGCAATACCAAGTCAGAAATGCCCCCCAAATATTGTAATAATAATGTATTAATCTGTACCCTAAAGTGGTACAGATTAATATATTATCAGTCAATGTGCCTCCCCCAAAAAATCAACAATCACATCCAATGAACAAACCTGTAAAAAAAAGACATTTACAAACATTGAATATCTTACTTACCATTAGAAGCGGTGGCCCTCCGACTCCTGGGGTAACAGGAAGCTCACGTACCTTGAAGGCCTCCAACAGCATCCGATGCCATCCGCCATGAAGATCCGGATCAGGTACCCCAATCTTCTTTTTTCTTTCTTTAATCACCTTTTTCTATCTTCATCTGTAACCATTTCTTGTTCTTCTTTATCTTCTTTCTTCATCTGTCAATCCAAAATACCCCATGTTAAATCCCAGCCGATGCTGTCTCGTCGGCTTCTTGGGCTCAAATGAGGCGTCACGGCCTTAAATATGGCTAGTGACGTCACATTTAGCCTCAAAATGGTTAACAGCCACCTGATTGGCTGTTCAAACCATGTTCCGACTTAATTTTTTTTTATTTCATATGACGTCAGTATTTCAGCCAATCAGATTTTGGGAACCGATTGGCTGAAATACCATGTGACGCCGGCCATCTTGGATTTCGTGACGTCATCTTAAAGGCAAATGAAGCACAGCCATTCTGATTGGCTGGCATCATTCCCTTTAAGTGACGTCATGTAAAAGCACTTGGAAACGGAGTTCAAACCACGTATAGGCTTTATTAAAAAAAACATAAAAAACGGAAAAAAGCCCTTGGGTCTAACACCAAAGGGGCTGTAAATTAAAATCCCCTCCAAGTGCTTTTGTGACTTGGTGCAAGCACACGGAGGAACTATTCTACTTCACTTTGGGGATTGAAAGAAAAGATACCATTCTACGTGTGAGCTCACACGTGGCCGTGTGAGTATTGTAATTTCATCCCCTTATTCACCTAACCTTTATCTCCTTCATTTTAATAGGAGTATCCCTTGTATTTATATATTTTTTGGATGCGGAGAGGATAGAGATACCTCCCTCAAGATTGCACTCACATCTGCCCATGTGAGTGTTTGCAGCATTTTTTCTGCTTTCTATATATACTCCCCTTACCATTTGTATTTAACCATTGTTCATTTGAACTGTATTGTCCCTAAACATTCTGTGTTGTCCATTTATTTGGAGGGGAACTTCGGATTTAACGGTAGCCGGACATCTGAAGAATCCATCATCAAGACCCGAAGAAAAGAAACTTCGCACCAGGAGACACCAGAAGAAAGAAAGAAAAGAAACCTTGATGTGACGGCATTTACACAAGGCCGTGTAAGTGTTTACGTTATCACACACTTTATTGTCCCCACGTTTGTTAGCCCGGGAACTTACACTCCCGAGCTGAATAATTTGTTACCATTTAATATACCTCAACCTGTGCTCCCCCTTTTTCTCTTTTGTCTCAATAAACAATATCACACCAGTCATCTATACTGTGGTCCCAAAGTATGGCAAATAATACAGTACACACAATACAATACTGTAACAACAATGATGGTTGTACCCCAAAGTACTGAGGGTTCCCTGAGAAGCTGGAACCCTGATGTCCGCAGGACAAATCCCACCCCGAAGTGTGAGGGTAGCGCTACCCCCAATGAAGTTTCACAGCTTAGGGTACGGATGATGTCCGTCCTTTAGGCCTGCACACGTGGTGGGGTCTCCGTCCAGAGGAACTCCATGCAGTCGGACATCCTGCTCGAGCTGCAGCCTAACACTAATGGGGATCACTAAACTATGGCCAACCCTACAACACCCATCTTCTGTGCAGGGAAAGCCAACTGGGGCCTGCGGGCAAATCTGGTCTAGTCCAGGGGCTTACTAGGTCCCTGGACACCACTTCTTCCGTTGCTGCCTCAGACAGGACTGGTCAAGTCACCTTCAGTCCCATTGAGGAAAACCTGTCTCCTCCTGCTTCCTTCCAGCCACCCATAAGCAACATGGTCACCACAGCCCTCCTTGTGGCACCATTCCCAACATTGCTGCCGCAATACAGTGTCCCTGTGTCCATTCCCAACCTAAAGATAGCCGCCGCAACTGATACAGCAGGTAATGAGGTCTCTGCTCCTGAGAGGTTACAATCTAGAGGGGATAAGGTATTTGATAGGAAATTCCGGAGAGTAGGGGTCGCACAGGGTAAGTGTTGTAGGCAGGAGGAGAGGCGGATGTCTTGTGCAGCAGGGGTATATTTGGGGATGAGGGCTGAGATGTAAGTGGGGGGCAACATAGTTGAGAGCTTTGTACTATAAGTCAGAGCTACTATAGGGTTTACATTTGATTTCAGGGGATATGGAATGCCAGTGTAGGGATTTGCATAGCGGAGCAGCAGAAGTGAAGTGGTGATTGAGGTAGATGAGTCTGGCAACAGCATTTGTGATGGATTAAAGTTGGGACAGGCGGACAAGGGGAATCCCAACCAAGAGAAGGTTGCAGTTGTGAAAACTGGGGAAAATCAGTACAAAAAACAGCACTGTTTTTATTAAAGAAAAATATGTCTAATAGAAAGCAATTTCATTGTTTGCTTGGATGAATCTGGTGCAATTGTTTTGCATTGATTTTACTCATGAGAGGAACTCACTTAACCTCCATAATAATATGAGCCTTGTGTTCTATGTTGGGGATCAAGCAAAGGTTTCATGTAATACAGTGGCGGCCGATCTGAGTCTTCTGCGGCCGCCACCGCAATGTGCGGGCAGACGCGGCTGGTGACATGCGGCTGGTGACGCGTGCCGCGCGTCACTGTGGCGCCGGTCACACGTTCCGCCGGCATCCCTGGGTAAGGGGAACAGGGGAATGGAGGGAAGATGCGGGAAGAGGCGGAGCAGAGGCAGCCAGGGGGTCGCGAGGGGAGGGGAAGACGCGCGAAGCTGCCGAAGCAGAGGCAGAGCAGCCAAGCAGCCATGGGGTCGCGAGGGGAGGGGAAGATGCGGCTGAGCGCGGGCAAGTTCGGCACCAGCCAAAAAAAGCCCCGGAAATTTACGGGCATTTGTTAGATTGAAGCTGGCCGCAGCAGTAATAATAAAAAAATAAAAAAACAGTCCCCTAGGGAGAGCAAATTAATTGCACCCACAAAAAGAAATTGAGTCAGTTTTTAATCAATCTGGCAAACACTGGTTGCCATACTGTTCTGACAAGACAATTAATTGTTCAAGGAGATTGATTCGGAATTCCGATCTCAGCCACGAGTGCACACCTGAATAACCAAAAAATAAACACTGAAATAATCTAAAACACCAACACCAGTTGTTATGAGACAATATAATTTATTGGGTACTTGGCTTCGGATATATTTCAGCAATCTATGGCACTCAGGATACCGCTCATGATGTCATCAACAACCAGGGGACTCCCATCATCGGTTAAGATGAACTGCCTGGTCAATAGTTGCTGTTCTCTGATCAATTTGTACTGCGCGCAGTCCTGAGTATACCATTAGCTTTGCCACAGTTGAGAGTCTGGCACATTTCTATGCTGTACAAATGTATCAGAGAACACATCCAGGCATTCAGCCAACATCCCAGTTAGGGAGGCAAGAGAGTCCAGCTATATCTCACACTTTCTCATAACAATTATTCTAACTGTTATTTTCCATCAGTATCCTGTTCACAGCAAAATTACTACATTTAAGTATGTCTGTAAGAGACAGAAGTTAACCCATCATGCACCTTGGCCATCAGAAACACAAGAAGTTTAATTCTCATTACACCATACTTACTTAGCATTATTATGGCCATTAGAGAACCTCAAAGTAAAGCCACAAGATGAATCCCTTACCAGCCTATGACAGGAAGGGATAAGTCATTGCATTTTCCCTCTGACCCTCAGCTGCCCACCACTCTGCAAGATAACATAAGGGTCAATATTTTCCTGTCTCAATTACAGGAACAAGTGACAAACTATCTTCAGTTTGCCAAAGGGATATGTTCCCTCTGAAGGATAGGCAAGCAAAAATTGGAAAAAAGGCAGAGCACTGCCAAAAACTAGGAGGAGGCCAACACAGAAAAATGTATTTAATGAATAAACGGATCATAAACTCTATTACTCATTGGAGTTGTCTTGCGGAGTGTTTTAAAAAGTCATAAGGATACAATTAACCCTTGAAGCACCGGCTGTTACCGACCCTTGAAGGATAGGACAGATGCCCCTCTAGAGAGTGTAAGTCCAGGAATTACAGTGATAGTTACAAATTTTGGGAAAACATCACGCTTGGAAGCTAATTGGGGAGGACTATTCTCAGTAACTCAAAATTTTACAGTAGTCCTCATTTGTAGGCATGTGCCGTATGGGCCCATGTGAGGTGAACTCTCCTACACCTTTGGGTGGGACTGAAAAAGTCCTATATGACAATGTAGTGAGAGGGGTACAGTATAGCTATAGATAGATTTTCCCTAAACCCTAGACGCCACGTCATGTATACATATTGGGGAAATCCCCCCTTCTATAGCATGGATGGTGAATTTTATTTAATTACCTAGTATACTGCCTTCGTTAAGGAAGATAAGGTTTCAATTTGTGGGAAAATCAGAATGTGAGTAATGTCATGCACAAATTTGGTTATGTGTATGTAAAATCTCTGTCAAAGGGTAATTGGTGCACTTATGTGACCATTCTCCAGGTTACTACTTTAGAATGAAAACGTTCTATCCTAGTAATAGAAAACATTACACAGTAATTATAATACAATGTCAATGATAGACGTCAGAGTCCGATTTTAGATATATTTGGAATTGGTAGCTTGCCTTGGGCCAAATAAGGCTGCCTGACATGGAGATTCGAATAACAGTTTTTCTTTATTGGGTTTGAAGCCTGTCTTTTAGTCACTACTGACTTTATTCATGCATTAAATATGGCAAGCAGCCTCTAGCTGATCCATAAGACTTGGAAACAGATTTATTAGATAGCCTGGATGTTCTGCATGGTTTCCGTGGAAGATCATTTGTCCCAGACATGAAACAATGCATTTTTAGACTTGTGATAGCAGTCCCTTTAAGGGATAGAAATACTGGATGCATTAATGTCAGATAGAGTGCATTCTTTTCCGTTCAGTACAGTGACAGTGGTTACTTCGAGAGTAGTCTGTTCAACTGGAAAAGTGATATAAAGGTGCTACAATTTACCATACTGTGCAGTTACACATGCTTTGAAACTCAATGAATGCATCACTTAGCCCTGTTCATTCAAAAAAGGTGACGTTACATTTATTCTCAGCAACTCAAAATAATAATTCTTCATTCAGTTGCTCACGCTTGAATTCACGTAGACAGGAAAGAAAGCAGCAAATTACATTTTAGCTAGTGTCATATTTGTGCACTATTCCTTCAGGGCATTTTTCTGTTAAAGGTGCAGTTCTACTTGCTCAAAACAATACCAATTATTTTATGCCACTTCCCCAAATGCTGTTCATAATTAATTAAATGCACACAACTGTTTCAAATCAAATAATGTGAGTCATTTTAATAATATTGTGTCAAAGTTTTGTCGGATAAATGACATTTTTTTGCTCATTGGAATTTCCCCTGATCATGGCTTCCCCATTAGTGCTAAACTAATTACTAGATTATTAGTGTGCAGATATCCCTTGGGAAGTTCTTCATGTATGTGGAACTCTGTAACCTTAATATGTGGTACATTAAGTTAACACCCATTAATGTGTTTTTTTTAATAGTAATATCTGCCATATATATTGATGATGAGTGACTGCTATTTTGACCTCACAAAGTTTCTATAACTATTTAAGTAGAATTATAAAGTTTTAGACTCAATAACTCTGTGACGGTAAGGGGGTAACCAGGCTATACAATAAAGGTTACGCCTATCTGGTTACCCCTGGGAACCGTGGGTCCCTGGCAGCTACATAGCAAAATAAGCCAGGGGCCATGTATTATCACATGTAAAAGTTAAAGTACCCCTGCTTTTCCACTTTTCATGTTCCCATTGCCCTATACTCATGAAACTTTCTATGTGTAAGTTTTATGTGGGATATTTGGGTACAAATGCAATTGTTTTGTTTGCAGGAGTTCGGGGGCCAAAATTACCGGTAGTCCCCATATTCTCTACGGCGTGCAGGCATGATTTGTCGGTACGCGGGCTGAATTACACCGGGGATGCCCAATGTCCCCCTGACTCCTGGTTTTCAAGATATCCCAGTCCTATTTCCCTTACGACTATGGGTCTCCCCAAGTTATCATATGTATTAAAGTATGTTTAATTATAGTTTTGCATTTACTATAAATGTCTATTCAGACAGCCTGGGCATCCATATCTGAGTTCAAAGAGGAGACGGGATGTTGAGAGGTGTCGGGGTGTTAAGTGGCCGGGGCAGGGCAGAGTACTGGCTCCGGGTAACAGAGACCCGCTGCGTGGGAGGACACTCCGGTCTGCCAGACTCAGCGGAGCCTGCCCAGTAGGTGGCAACGGGTTGACTGGGGGAAACAGCAGAATGTCGATGCGTTTCCCATTGGTCCATTCATATGTCCCGCCCATGGGGCATCCTGAGCTGGTTTGGCATGCCCCCTCCTCTGACGTCAGCCAAAGCACAAGCCCCTATTCCTATTGGCTAGTGGGAGGGAATTCTCACTCTCTGATTGGTTGCTCCTGCTTCCTCCATGCTGAACATAGTACAGCAGAGGGTATGTAAGGAGGTGTAATGTGTGCTCACCACAAACGTGCTACACCGCGAGGCTGAGGTGGGGATGTATATAACCACCGCCCTACAACTGTGAGACCAGGTCTGGATTTCAGATTCTGGGTCGTGTAGCCAGGTCAGGGTAGGAGAGTTTGGGTAAGTCGTGGTACTTGCCGTAGTCAACGGTTGGAGAGAGGAGAGTAGTCGTAATCCGTAGTCGTGGAGAGTGGGTGTTCAGAAGCAAGCCGAGGTCCAGGGGCACAGAAGAGAAGTCCAGGTACGAGCAGGGATCACAACGAAACGTCAGGCAAGGCACAGTAACAGCAACGAACAGCAAGCACGGGTACACAAACAAGAGTTTATGCTCAACCAGTTTGTGGGACGACTGGCTCAGTACTTAAAGGGCAGACAGCCAATGGTAAAGGCAACACACAGCTGCAAGGTAACGAAAAGGAACCGCCCCTCAGACATTCAGTCCACTGATAGGCAGGGGTGGGGGAAAGTACAGGTGAGGAGTAATTTACCGCATTAATCCCTCGTGTAGTTCTGGAAATACGGCGCCGCCGTGTATTGGAGACAGAAGCGCCCTCTGTTGCATCGCGGAAGGTGGAAGTCAGGCATCTGGACCAAGTTCTGAGAATTGAACGTAGCAGTCGCAGGTAGGTTCTTTAGGGGAAAAGAGTACCAGGAAGCCCAAGTGTATATCCCGGTCAGGGTAAGCCTTCCGAAGCAGGCGCCCTGTACCTACTGCACCGACACACTTTATTCGAGCAAATACCCAGTATGTACCTGGCAGATACCTGGAATGCGCCGCTCCTAACCTCTGACAAGCCCCGTTGCATTTGCCTTCCCAGCCTGGGTTCATGCCTGGCTGATGGGCGGCTGATCTGTTAAATGATAATGATTAGGATTTAATAGGCTGCAATGCTTCGCGTGTCTACCAGATGGCATAAATTCATGAATTGTAATGCAGTTTATATATATATACTGTGCAGTATTGCAGCCAGCGGGAATAAAATGCTTCAATCCCTGCTTGGAAAATAACTCAATGTACTCGGGCAGAAAACAGTCACAAACCTCAATACACCCGGGTATACCCGAATTCGTGGGACTAGCCAAGCTCGAATAAAGTGTGTCGCCAGTGTATTTAAGCCTAGATTTCACCCCCAGTAAGTGTGTATTTATCTTTATTTTGTATAATTCTTTGTGTTGTACGCAGGTTTACCAGAGAAAACTGCATTTTATGCTTACTACCTTGTTTTGCCTAGTGAATGATCCCAGTACAAATATAAATAAGTATATTATTTTATATTATATATTATTATATTAAATTATATTATTATTGAAGTATTTTACTTTATATGTTTTGTCAATTGGATGCAGCATTGGGCACCCCCTGTCTCTTGTTATATACAATTGCCACGCTCAGTAGCTCTCTGGTTGACATAAATATATATTCACTTTGTGGTGGGTGGGGGAGTTTGAGCTTGCTGGGTATCTGTGTTAACCTATGTCTCTTTGGAGGCTGTGGCACCTCCCCCCAGAGCTCACTCCTCCTCCTTCACCCTTTTAACTTGGAAGGTCATTTCACTTGCTGCAGGAACAAGACCCATTATGGTTTTTTCCCCTCTCACAGAGGTAAAAGGAAAGGTTTCACAGTGTAGTGTAGGACCTGCATTATTTTGGTTATACCTTGACGTTGGTATGCAGGCTTATGACGCCTTTGGCCAAAGGGTTAACTAAATAACCAATTATTATTATTGAAGTATTTTACTTTATATGTTTTGTCAATTGGATGCAGCATTGGGCACCCCCTGTCTCTTGTTATATACAATTGCCACGCTCAGTAGCTCTCTGGTTGACATAAATATATATTCACTTTGTGGTGGGTGGGGGAGTTTGAGCTTGCTGGGTATCTGTGTTAACCTATGTCTCTTTGGAGGCTGTGGCACCTCCCCCCAGAGCTCACTCCTCCTCCTTCACCCTTTTAACTTGGAAGGTCATTTCACTTGCTGCAGGAACAAGACCCATTATGGTTTTTTCCCCTCTCACAGAGGTAAAAGGAAAGGTTTCACAGTGTAGTGTAGGACCTGCATTATTTTGGTTATACCTTGACGTTGGTATGCAGGCTTATGACGCCTTTGGCCAAAGGGTTAACTAAATAACCAATTATTATTATTGAAGTATTTTACTTTATATGTTTTGTCAATTGGATGCAGCATTGGGCACCCCCTGTCTCTTGTTATATACAATTGCCACGCTCAGTAGCTCTCTGGTTGACATAAATATATATTCACTTTGTGGTGGGTGGGGGAGTTTGAGCTTGCTGGGTATCTGTGTTAACAAATATAAATAAGTGTTAAAAGTCCTGGTCTCCTGTGACAAACTCCTCTGTGATTCATGTACAGTACTTGGTTGCATGTCATAATAATTGATTGGTTCAATGTATCAGTAACCCTCAAAGCCCTAAATTCCAAACTCCGCTTCTTGAACAAATTAACCAATGGAAATTAAAAGGTGCCTTTATATGTTCATCATGATGTGGATAGTAATTCGACTCCTGACTAAACTTTTGCTAAGTGAAACGCGTAGAATCTTTGAGACGAAGCACCCGATTGGGGAAAGGAACTCTTGCCAAGGCTGTCGAGGTTTCCAGGTGGCCGCTACCGGAAGCAACACCAGCTGGCATCTAACAACTGATCCCTTCGGTGTCGCTGAAGTGGAGGGATCGCCGCTCCACAGAGATTCTGTTTTTATTGTTACACGCCTTAAAGAATGGCCTAAATGTGAGTGCGCATTTGAGAGACTTGTGTTTATTATCTTATAAAGTTTTACACACATCTTGCGCGGTGGTGTTATCTTCTCTAATTCTGAGGTAATCTACATCATTTCCCCTACTTGCCACAGATTGTGTTACACTCATTGATACTCACCAGGATGCGAGTATAACATTTGGAGGTTTTCTACATTGTATTTCCATCTACTCTGACAATACTACTGTATGGTCTATTTCTGTTTCTTATTCCTTTACCTGATGTCCCCCACTCCCTCATCTCTTTGGAATTGCTTCACCCTTCAACACCACATTAGTGGAATTCAATAAATACCAACATTAAACACTTTTAAAGGTTAATTAAATAAAAAGTATACATTAAAATAGGAAAAAAAATGCAGAAATAGTTATTACTAAATATAATGTACCATCAACCCTGCCATCAATATAGTATGGTCCAAGTATGGAAATGCCTCACTCCAGCAGTAAAGAGGTTAAATGCCTACAAAAACTACATAAACAAATAATAATTAATCATTAGTAATTATGGACACACTGAATATGTATTAATAAACAAGTTATATTTTTCACCCATTAAAGCAAATTATGTAGTCGTTAGATGAGTCAACCCACATTAGCCATTTATTTACATGACTCTTTAAAGGAAGTTTGCAATACTTTACTTTTCCATTGCAAATTATTAGTAGTTTGAACTGGCAAGATGCTTCCATAGGTTTTGCCCAACTCTGTTCTATTGGCTAAGTTGTCCCATTTTAGGACTAAAAGTTCACACTTAGATCAGGGAAACTTTTTTTTTTAAGAGCCAGCGCTTTGTTAGGCGGGGGAGAGGGGGGCTCTGTGTCACTGTCTGTGTGTGTGTCTGTAACACTGACACTGACACTCACACACACACATTCACACACACCACTCTCTGCCACAGTGTGCATTAAGAGCAGGGATGGGGCAGAGTATAGAAGGACTTCGACTACCCCCCCCCCTACTCCAACTAGCTCTGCCCCCAGCCCCCTACCCTCAAATGGGACTCTTCCCCCCCCCCCACCACCTCCTCTGCTCACCGATTCTGAGAGCATGTATCCTAAATAAAACAGTATATATTGTATATATTGTAATGCTGCTGCACTTTCCGTAGTATACAGTATATTTGCAGAATTTTTCCATGAATCTTTGAGACAAAAACAATTTTTTTAGCAAACAAAGCACTTCAACTCCTCTCAGAACAGAAACAGCACAGCACTCAAGGCATTATTTGATCTTTATTGAGCATTTCTCTGCTACTTACAAGAAATCGTCTCCAATTAATGAAGGGCTTCAAACACACCTAAGGAAGGATTGTCAGACTATGCAAAATATAAACCTTTTGATTAATTCCTTCCTTCTCAGCAGTTTCCAGCCATTGTTATCACGTATCAAAAGCTTAGATTTCACTAATTCTGCGGTTATAATGGGAGTGTTATATAGTGCTAATGCAGGAGTTCAAACGTTTCTCTGTTGGTTTGTGTGCAGGACCATTGCCTGAAAGGAGCCAACGTCCTGCCTGATACCACGTAGTAATATATATTGGGTTTGCAATCAAGTTAAAACACTCCGTAATATATCATTTTACATAGTTAATCTATTTTAAATGTTGACAACATATACTTTATTCTATATCCGTACTTGCAATATATTGATCCAGAGGACGCAAACAAAAAACCCTAGTGAAATATTATCTAATGATATCTTATAAGGGGGAAAATACATTCCTTCTTGTCTCCAAATAAAAGCAGTAAGATTACTCCTTGGATCAACATCCTTTCCCATGTATACTTATTTGGTATATCCCTGAATACCTTTCCTTTCTAAAAATATGTCCAACCTTTTTTTGAAGATATCTATTGTATCTGTCATCACAATCTACATTGGTAATGAATTCCACATTTTAACTGCCCTTACTGTAAAGAACCCTTTCATTTGTTGCTGGTGAAATCTCCTTTCCTCCAACCTTAAGGGATGCCCCCGAGTCCTTTGTACAGTCCTTGGGATAGTTCTTTTGAAAGTTCCTTGTATTGTCCTCAAATATATTTATATAGTTATCATTTCCCCTGTTAGACGTCTCTTTTCTAATGTAAACACATTTTAATTTAGCTAGCCTCGCCTCATAAATAAGATTATCTATCCCCTTTATTAATTTGGTGGCTCTCATCTGCACTCTCTCTAGTTCCATAATGTCTTTTCTAAGGAGTGGCGCCCAAAACTGGACTCCATATTCAAGGTGTGATCTTACTAATGCCTTATTGAGGGGCATAATTATGTTTACTTCCCTTCCATCCATTGCCCGTTTAATGCAAGATAAAATCTTGTATGCCTTTGCAGCTACTACATGATTTTGGGCACTATTGCTAAGCTTGCTGTCTACAAGCACTCCTAAATCCTTCTCCATCAAGGATCCTCTAAAGGTATCCCTGTTTAATTTGGAAGTTGCCTGAAGGGCCACCAATAGAAATCATGGGCCCAGGACAAATGAATGGAGCAGCCCCCCCCCAACTTATAGCGCACCTACTACGGATTTTTTTTTTTAGCGTGCAACTTTTACTTAACTGTTTTCTTTTTATAGTAATACAGAAAAAAAACATTACAATGCAATCTGTTTATTTTAATATTTTCAACAAAAGACAAAGATACCCAATGGTACATCCAAGGTGACAAAAGGCCTGGGAGGATTCAGTATGGGGGGTGGGGGGGGGTTAAGTATGGGCCTGGGAGGGTTTGAGTATGGACCTGAGGGTTAAAGTATTATTAATTTATTCAGCTGATGTTCTATGGGAATCTGATTGGTTGGTGATCACTATTGGACACTGGGCACTAATGAACTCCTGACGAAGCAAACGATTTTGCGAAACGCATAGTTTTTTCAAGTAAAGCCCAGAAGGAACCTGTGAGTGACGTTATCACCTGTGATGTCTCCTGAAGCATCTTAACTATCGCTGTGGAACGTGGAAGAGAAATACCTGTAAAGCGCTGCGAGCGCACCAGCTGCCAGTGCAGGAGGACTCTATCCGAAATCCCCAGCAGTTTCCCGGTATCCACGAGGGCGAACTTCGCACCACGTTTATCTTTTTGGGGGCTACATGTGAGTGGTCATTTGTACCTTTACTTCTATTTACCAATACAGTGTTACTCCCTACACTTAGTCCATTTCCTTTGTGCATATCTTCTTGTTCCAAACTTCCATTTGAACTGCCAAGGTGACTGGAGAACTGATACAACTATCCAGCATCACATCTGCACTACCATCAAGGGGTTACCCCAGAGGGGCACAAAATGCTGCTTTTAATCCTTTTAAGTGTGAGTGTACATCTTTAGGGTGATCTATTCAATAAGCCAGCTTACAGTTCATTTGTTGCACTATATATTTTTTTCTTGTTTTTCTTATATTACACCAACCGGTTTCCTGGGTGTCTGACAGACTTTTGACTGACTGCATACTGTACTGCAGGGCCATGTCCTCCGTTGCCAGAAAGCATACATAATAAATACAATCTAATGGCCCCAAGCCCTTTAATCACCGCTATAGTAATTAAGGGGTTAACCAACCCTTCCCCTACCCATCCGGGAGGCGTAACCACCCACCCCGGACCCACTATACCCACCCTGTACCCATTGACTAGCATAGTAGTATATCATACCCATATAATATGGGCATGATAAGCTACTATAGCAGTCAATGGTCACACTCATACAACCACAAGAATCTCAAAAATACACAAGAATAAAACAGAAACAATAGGCACATAAACAAAAATTCAAAGCACTAGCCAACCAAGCAATTAACTAAATAAAACCACTAGTCAATCAATTAAATAAAACCACTAACAAATCAATTAAATAAAATCACACCACTAGCCCAAATTAAATGTAATAGCTAAAACCACTAACCAACACAACAGTTAATTAATACAACCACTAAAGAACACAAATTTAAACCATTAGCCAACAAAATATATCATTAAATAAAAACGCAAAACAATCTGAACTTAAAAAAAAATTCAAGCCATCACAAACCAAAAGAATTTAATTTAAACAAAACAAATAAATAGAAAATATAACAGTCAAACGAATAAATGCATTTGCCAAAAAATGCATTGTCTATTACTGTATTCATCTGTATCCTAAACAGGTACAGATTAATACATTAGCAGTCAATGGGAAATAAACTGTACATTAAAAAAATAAAAATCCAATGAAAAAAACTGTAAAAATCTAACTACATACATTCAATATTGATCTTACCTTTAGAAGTGTTGGCCCTACGAATCACGGTGAATCAGGAAGCTCTCGTCCAGTGACGTCACGAAACTCAATCCAACGCCATCCACCATGAAGATCCGAACCAGGTAACCAAAATCTTATTTCTTTCATCTCGTATCACCACCTTCTTTCTTCATTTGTGACTATTTCTTTCTTTTTTTTAATCTTCTTTCTTCATCTGTCAATCCACTAACCCCATGTTAAATCCACGATGTTGATGTCTGCTTCATGAGCTAAAATGAGCCGTCACAGCTTTAAATATGGCCTGTGACGTCACATTTGATTGTAAAATGGTTCTCACGCCTCAGATTGGACTTGGGAATCGTGTGTTTTTTTCTTTTTTTGGAAGTGACATCATGTAAAGCAAGGGAAGCCAGCCAATCAGAATGGCTGTGCTTCCTTTCCCTTTAATATGTCACTAAATCCAAAATGGCTGCCCTCATGTGGTACTTCAGCCAATCAAATTGTGAGAACTATATCCTCAACCTGATTGGCAGAAGTACCGTGTGACGCTGGCCATTTTGGATTTAGTGACATTATGTTAAAGGGAAAGGAAGCACAGCCATTCTGATTGGCTGTCTTCAGTCCCTTTCATGACGTCACATAAAAAAAAAAAAGAGCACATGGTTTTCACATCCAATCAAATGGCGTGTGAACCATTTGCCACCCAAATGTGACGTCACAGGCCATAGTTAAGGCCGTGACGCCTCATTTGAGCCCAAGAAGTCGGTGAGACATTGTGTTGTGGATCTACCATTGGGTTTTTGGATTGACAGATAAAGACAGAAGATTAAGAAAATAACGTAATAATTACAGAAGATAGAAGAAGCTGATTGAAGATCAAAGAAATAAGAATTTGGGTACCTGATCAGGATCTTCATGGCGGATGGCATCGAATGGAGTTTGAGGCCTTCATGGTATGTGAGCTTCCTGATTCCCCGGGAGTCGGAGGGCCAACACTTCTAAAGGTAAGTAAAATATTGAATGTATGTAAATGTATTTATTTTCAGGATTTTCGATTGGATATGTATTGTTTTATGTTTTTCATTGCTTATTAAGTGATCATGTATTAATCTGTACCCCTTTAAAGTACAGATCTAGACATTATTAGCTAATGCATTTTTTGGCAAATGCTTGCTTTGTATTGAGTGTTATTTTTACTATTTCTGTTTTTTCTGTGGATGTAAGTCGTTGTCATTTTGCTGCCTTATTTTGAATTTTTTTTGTGCGTTTGATTTTCGTTTTTAATTTATGTCTTGTGTTGGGTCCTGCTTTTAATGGATGTGTTGGCTAGCTGTTTTCTTAATTGCTTTGTTGGTTACTGGTTAAATTAATTAATTGTTTTGTTGGTTAGTGGTTCAATTAATTCATTGTTTTGTTGGTTAGTGCTTTTATTAATTGCATTTATTGGCTAGTGTTTTTATTTATTTAATTGGGGTGTTCAGGCGTTTGTGTATGTTTTATTATTGTGTCTTTTGGACATTCATGTATTTTGATTTGGGTGCCCATTGACTGCTATAGTAGCTTATGCCAATATTATATGGGTATGATGTTCTACTATGCCACTCAATAGGTACAGGGTGGGTATATGGGGTCCGGGGTGGATGGTTAGGCCTCCCGGGTGGGTAGCGGGGGAGGGTGGGTTAACCCCTTAATTACTATTATGTTATTAACCGCCAAGGTGATTAAGGGGCTAGGGGCCATTAGATTGTATTTATTATGTATGCTTTCTGGCAACGGAGGGCATGGACCGGCAGTATGCTCACGAGGAAGCCCTTCACATTGGCAGGGGTAAGTAGAATGGTTTAATTTACTTTATTATGCTGGCTGACTAATGTTGTGTTTAATAATGGTCAAATAATCTATTATCCATATCTGAATAATAGTTATTTTGCACATTACTGCACTGTATGTGTTTCGTGGTGGTGGGGGGAGGGGGGAGGTGTATTTATTGAAATGTAGGCAATGTTTTATTTTTTTTAAATACAGGAATGGTACCGCAGGCAGTGGGGACCCACGGACACGCCCACGGGGACCCCCGGAAACCCACGGTGACCACCTCAGGACCCACGGACACCTACAGGGAGGACCTGGGGACCCGCTGTCCCGCGGGGACCACCCGAGGGCCCCCAGACACCTGTGGGAACACCAGAGGGCCAGGGATGATCCAGGGACCCCAAGACACCCCCAGACACCACCTGCGGGAACACGTGTAGGCCCACAGAGCCTACCCGAGGGCCCCCAGACACCTGTAGGAACCCCCCAGTGTGCACTGTGGGGCATGCGGACACCTGTGGGGACCACCCGGTGACCCCCGCCGGCCTGTGGTATTAATCCTGTGTTTAAAAAAATAAATGATGGTTTTATGTGGGGGCACAGCTGGGTTGTGTATTGTTGTTTATTAGATATTGTCATGTTTATTTGGGGCCTAGGAGGTGGCTAGTAGGGCTGTGTGTTGTGGGTAGCGGTGGTGGGTGAAGGGGGTATAAGCCCCAAGTATGGGTGTGTAAACAAAACACAGAACCCCAGCAAGCTCTTATTGGAAACCCCTGAGCCCCCACAAAATATAAATATGTATATGTGTCAAAATGGAGTGCTATTGAGCGTGGCATATGTATACAACAGACGACAGAGAAGCCCAATGCTACATCCAACATGACAGAAATACACAGTAAAATACTTATATATTCTCTTGAAATAGGGTCATTTAGTTTAACCCTTTGGCCAAAGCGTTGTAAGCTTGCGAGCCACGTCAAGGCAGACACCTGTTCGCAAGTCCTAACACTACCAGATAAAATACTAATATACCTCTATTAGGATTAAAATTCTCATTTACCTCTATTAGGAGGGAGTTTCCAAAAAGAGCTTGCTGGGGTTCTGTGTTTTGTTAACCCATTCTCAGCTGTTCCAGCTGGTGGAGGTTAGTGGCTCCTCCTTCCCAGGTTTTAAGCTCGCCCCTCCCCACTTCCCTAGTTTGCAAGTTCCTCATTCTGTTGGATAGAGACCCACTGTGGTCTTTCTCCCTCCTAATAGAGGTAAATGAGAATTTTTATCCTAATAGAGGTATATTCGTATTTTATCTGGTAGTGTTAGGACTTGCGAACAGGTGTCTGCCTTGACGTGGCTCGCAAGCTTACAACGCTTTGGCCAAAGGGTTAAACTAAATGACCCTATTTCAAGAGAATATATAAGTATTTTACTGTGTATTTCTGTCATGTTGGATGTAGCATTGGGCTTCTCTGTCGTCTGTTGTACACATATGCCACGCTCAATAGCACTCCATTTTGACACATATACATATTTATTTTTTGTGGGGGCTCAGGGGTTTCCAATAAGAGCTTGCTGGTGTTCTGTGTTTTGTTAACCCATTCTCAGCTGTTCCAGCTGGTGGAGGTTAGTGGCTCCTCCTTCCCAGGTTTTAAGCTCGCCCCTCCCCACTTCCCTAGTTTGCAAGTTCCTCATTCTGCTGGATAGAGACCCACTGTGGTCTTTCTCCCTCCTAATAGAGGTAAATGAGAATTTTAATCCTAATAGAGGTATATTAGTATTTTATCTGGTAGTGTTAGGACTTGCGAACAGGTGTCTGCCTTGACGTGGCTCGCAAGCTTACAACGCTTTGGCCAAAGGGTTAAACTAAATGACCCTATTTCAAGAGAATATATAAGTATTTTACTGTGTACAGTATTTCTGTCATGTTGGATGTAGCATTGGGCTTCTCTGTCGTCTGTTGTATACATATGCCACGCTCAATAGCACTCCATTTTGACACATATACATATTTATATTTTGTGGGGGCTCAGGGGTTTCCAATAAGAGCTTGCTGGTGTTCTGTGTTTTGTTAACCCATTCTCAGCTGTTCCAGCTGGTGGAGGTTAGTGGCTCCTCCTTCCCAGGTTTTAAGCTCGCCCCTCCCCACTTCCCTAGTTTGCAAGTTCCTCATTCTGCTGGATAGAGACCCACTGTGGTCTTTCTCCCTCCTCATAGAGGTAAATGAGAATTTTAATCCTAATAGAGGTATATTAGTATTTTATCTGGTAGTGTTAGGACTTGCGAACAGGTGTCTGCCTTGACGTGGCTCGCAAGCTTACAACGCTTTGGCCAAAGGGTTAAACTAAATGACCCTATTTCAAGAGAATATATAAGTATTTTACTGTGTACAGTATTTCTGTCATGTTGGATGTAGCATTGGGCTTCTCTGTCGTCTACTGGGTGGGTAGCAGGAGGGGTTCACCCCTTCAGTACGCTAGCGGTATTAACCACTAAGGTTATAAAGGGGTTAAGTCCACCCGCAAGGCCAAAACACCCACCAAGGCCAACAACCACCACCTTCACCCACCCTACTACCCACAATAAGTATGGCACTGGTGATTAACCCCTTCATTGCCATCGCGGTTAGCCACTAAGTTAAAGAAGTGCCTGTAAATTTATTTTTATTGCATGAGATTTATGCTCTGGAGTCTCCCGGTATCAATCCAATGCAGGAAAAATGAATTTTATTGTCTAAGTGTCGTCTCACAGCTTCTCCCCACCTTCTTGCCAAGTTTTTATGGTGAGGCGATTTGGAGAGGAAATCTCCATTCTAGAGTCGCAATCAGCCTTGATAAGCTGATCAGGGTTAATAGAAAATAGCGAGTTTGAGAAGCTGGCGATAAGCGGCTTATCGCCTCGCATTTGGCATTTTTTCTTAACTAAAAAAAGAGGCGATTTTTGCTCATTGCCATCTTATCGGGGTATTACTGAATCGCTGTAAGCTTTTTTGGCGGTAAGCTGGCGATAAGGGGCTTATCACTGCTTATAGCATGAGGCTCTTAGTGTTATCAGCAAAGATGGAGATTATTCTCTCTATGACAACCTCAAGGTCATTAATAAACAAGTTAAAAAGCAGGGGTCCCAGTACCGATCCATTGAGGTACTCCACTAACAACATTAGCCCAACCTAAAAAAGTTCCATTTACTACAACTCTCTGTTGTCTATCCTTCAACCAGTTTTCAATTCAGGTGCAAATATTTTTACTGAGTCCAATTTGATTTATTTTGTACAATAACCTATTGTGTGGAACTGTATCAAAAGCCTTTGCAAAATCGAAGTAGACAACATCAATTATATTAACCTGGTCTAAATTCCTACTTACCTCCTCAAAGAACGAATACGGTTAGTTTGGCATGATCTATCCTTCATAAATCCATGCTGACTATCACTAATTTTGTTTCCATGAGGTATTCCTGAATATATCCCGTACTAAACCCTCAAGTAGCTTTCCAACGATAGGTGTTGGGTTTACAGTTCTGTAATTCCCCGGTTGTGATCTTGCTCCTTTTTTAAATATAGGTACCACATCTGCTTTATGCCAATCTTGTGGTATTGAGCCTGTGGAAATGGAGGTCTTGAATATCAGCTGTAATGGTTTGGCTATTACTGAACTTGGCTCCTTAAGAACACTTGGATGTACTGATCCAGCGGCCGTTATTCGAACACTTCACGCGGCAATTAATGCGGGAAACCGTGATCACAATGGGGACAAAGCTCGCTGTGTTTAATGAAATGACCGTGGCGCATTAGCTTCCCAAAGCAGGGACCTGCTTTGTGAATGCTACCGGCCTCAGCCTGTGTGTAATAGACGCGCAGAAAGAGAGTCTGAATCAGTCCCTCTAACTGCTCGCTTCTCACAGGCGATCGCGGGGGTTGTATTAAAATTCTAAAATTACAGTTTTGTAGCAGGGGGTCTCCTGAACTTAAAGTTTATTTCAGGTCCGGGGACACCCTACGTCCCGAGTTACAGGCCCAGTTATGGGGTGCCGGTATCCCCGCCATGTTACAATTGTGAGTCACGTGACCGCGGGACTAGAGGGATACGGGCACCCCATAACTAGGCCTGTAACTCGGGAAGTAGGGGGTCTGCGGACCTGAAATCAACTTTGTTCATTTCAGGAGACCCCCTGCTCACGCACACAATAAATAAAAATTAAAAATGTAAGCAGCTTCATTACCTTAGCAATGCCCGCTAAGGCAATGAAGGGGTTAAGGCACAGGTGTCAACCCTGTGTGTAAAAAAACTAAAACATGGCCTACACAGTACAGTACATTTAAATAAATCACCCCCCCCAACCGTACCACCAAACACACATACAGTACATTAATGGGCCAAATAACTATTATCCAGATATGGATAATAGATTATTTGGCTCATTATTAAACACATTAACTACAGTAGCATAATAAAATAAATACAGTTCTACTGTACAGTACTTACTACCACTGCAATACAGTACATTCTGACACATACTACACTACAGTACTGTATGCCAAGCAATGCTCTAAATAAAATAAATAAATTATCATAAATCAATCCATTCACAAATCAATTACAATACAATACAAATCAATTACTGTACACAATTCACTATTCAAATCCTAGAAACAAAACAAGGAATCAGAAATAAATTACCATCAACTAAATCTAACCAACAATAAGCCACTATTAAAAAGCAAACCCCCCCCTGAAATAAACCATAGCAAACACATTTGCACACCAAGCTGCAAAATATAGTTAAAAATGCATCAAAAAAAAGCAAGCAAACATGAGCAATACAAGCTTTTATTTGCTCTGTATTATGTATATCCATAGGGACATACATAAATACAGAAGCAATAAATGGACATTAAAAAAAATCAATCACATTAAAAAAAAAATTCAAAACCTGTACAAGCTAAATAAAATACATTTCTTTTGTAAACTTACCATTACTTGTCCCACTCACCGACTCCCGTTGATACTGCTTATTCTCGAACCAATCCACGCACAGGAACCCATAAAATAATAAACCATAAAATAATAAACCATAACAATCCAGGGGTCTGTGTCTTCTATTTGTAATCCATTCCGTCTGTGGAGTCTTCATCTGTATTCTTTTTCCGCTCTTCTTCTGTTCCGCAGCCACGCCCCGGCCTTCTTCTTGGAGGGGAGGTCCTCCCTCCACGCCGTCTGGCTCTAAAATGAGACGACATAGGCTTTTAAAGGCCCATGACATCACATTTTCGTCATATGGTTCCCACGGCCCTGATTGGGCCGTGAAAACCATGTGATAAAAAAAATTAATAAAAAATTTATGACATCATTTAAAGGCATTGATGCCAGCCAATCAGAATGGCTGTGCTGCAATTGCCTTTAAGACGACGTCATCAAAAGAATGATGGCCGCCTCACATGGTACAGTACTTGAGCCAATCAGAAGTGGGATGTAAAACCCACTTCTGATTGCTCAAGTACTGTACCATGTGAGGGCGGCCATCTTTCTTTTGATGACGTCGTCTTAAAGGTATGCAGGCTTACGACGCTTTGGCCAAAGGGTTTAACTAAAAAAACAAGTAATTATTATTATTATTCAAGTATTTAAACTTTATACTCATTACCATATATATTTTGTCAATTTGATGTAGCATTGGGCACCCGTGTCTTCTGTTGTATGTATACATTTGCCACGCTCAGTAGCACTCATTTTGGCATAGATATATAGTTATGATGTGGTGGATGTAGGAGTTTGAGCTATCTGGGAATGTGTGTTAATCTATTTCTGACTGGTAACAGTCTATGGAGGTTAGGTGGCACCTCCCCCCAGAGCTCACCACTCCCCACCTTTTTAACTTGGGAGGTTCTGGCAACTTGCTTAAATGGACAGAACTCACTGCAGTTCATTCCCCTCATACAGAGGTAACAGGAAGGGTTCACAGTTTTAGTGTTAGGACCTGCATTTTTGGTTTACCTTGACATGCAGGCTTACGACGCTTTGGCCAAAGGGTTTAACTAAAAAACCAAGTAATTACTATTATTATTCAAGTATTTAAACTTTATACTCATTACCATATATATTTTGTCAATTTGATGTAGCATTGGGCACCCATATCTTCTGTTGTACGTATACATTTGCCACGCTCAGTAGCACTCATTTTGGCATATATATACACTGTATTCATGATGTGGTGGATGTAGGAGTTTGAGCTATCTGGGAATGTGTGTTAACACAATATATACACACACACACACACACACACACATACATATATGAGAATAGGGGAGCAGCTGGCACTCCAATTCCTAAAAAAACAGTGCGGTGCATGTCCTGTAAAGATAAACAGAAAAAAAGGCAGTCCACTCCAGCTAGAGCAAACAAAAGACAGCACTCAAAAGGTAAGTGAAAAAAGACCTGTAATCAGATTAAATACAGCACAAACATGACCAATTATTCAGCAAGGAGGATATCTACATATCTACATACCCTATTTCCTCGATTGTAAGACGCCATCGATTCTAAGACGCACCCTTGATTTAATAAAAAAAAATTCCCACCCCCCCCCCCTTCATTCCTCCGGGGCGGAATATGTTGCGCGGAGTGTCCTCCAAACATCCTCTTCTGCTGACCGGGGGGACCTCAGCCTGCCCACCTGCTCCCAGCTTGCTCAAAAAGTCTTCGCCCTCCTCCAGCTTCCTCAAGGTATGTGCCACACCGTTTTTTTAGCACCATTAGTGCACAGGGGAAGAGCCATCTGTATTTTATCCTTTGGTCTCTCAGCACCTTAGTTATTGGCGTCAGGGTTATTCTTTTGGCGAGGGTGACCGGGGAAATTATTAAGGAGACATACACCGCATACCTAGAAACCCATTACACAGAGGGGGAAGCACCTATGTCAGCAGTTACAATAGCTGTTATATCACACTATTAAGTGTATAATATATATTGACAGGACATCACTTTTTTTGCACAATTGGAGTTTTTATTCTTTTTATTTGTATATATGTTTTGCGTTGGTCATATTACAATTCAATAAAGATTAATTATTTTTTAGCCAATTATAGCTTTTAGTAGCATCTGTCCTTCCACAGTGATGGGAGCAGTTGCTAACTGTGATTGATGCCATATGGTCACCTACAACCAAGTATATTCGGGTATTTATACAGCACCAATAAGGTGGACACATACTGAGTGCAGGAAGTAGGGTACTTGGCGAGTTGTCAGCTTTTGATCCCTCCTTTTTCACATATTTGATATATGTTATTCCTACATGCACCGGTTTCTACATAATTAATTTGTATTATAATTATGGTGAGTGATTTTTCCATTTGATGGGGACTACAAAGAGGCCCTGAATATTACAGAGACTGCAAAAAGAGAAAATACAAGGCTGAAAGAAGAAAATTCTGATTTGATTGACCTCGTCAATGAAACGGAAAAGCTGCACGAGCTACAAAAAATAAAGAGACTATGCTCCATCCCCAAAAGTCATTACGCCCAGGCGAAAGAGGCGTGGAAGAAAGCTCAGAGTGAGAACAGTGAAGAGATAAAGAGCCTGAGAGGAGAATTGCAGGATGCACTCAATGAAACAGGGATCTCTCGCGGATGAATTCAACTTGCAGAAAATCCTAGAAGTGGAAGAGCTTGAAAGACTGAGAAATTAGATTACAGTACTGCAGGGAGAGAGAGTATGCAAAGACTTTACGGTCAGTGGTTACAACCTTGGAGTCCGAAAAGATCAAATTGGAGAAAAAGGTTACAGAATTAAAACAGAGTGAGGCTCTGTGGACCAATTAAGTACAGAGTCTCCACTACAGAAAAAGGTACTGGCCCTGCCCAAGCGTCGGTATCCCACATCAACTAATGCCCATGAAGAAAAGGGTTCAGTAAGAGCTGAAGACACCACTCAACTGCAAAAAGAGATTGCAAAGTTTGAACCGCCTGAGGAAGCACTAGCTAAACCTTCAGCTGCCCAACAGGCAACAAACCAAGGTACAGTATGAGTACAGAATCAAAAACAGAAGAATCCTTATCTGATGAAGCTGAAAAGATAGGATGTTCTCTGGAAATGGATGTGGAATCGCAACTCAATTCCAAAGAAGCTGAACTGGCAACTGCATTGAGTGGAAAAAATGCAGAAGGACAGCTTCAAGAGCTGAAAACTCAAATAGCTATTCTTGAACACTCTTTAAGTGATACCATGAAATGGCATGAGCCTAGGATAGTAGAAATAAATTCCAGACAGACAGAATTCAAAAGTATGCTGACAGAAGCTTTTCAAGACCTGAGCAAGGGTTACAAGGAATGGACATTTAGTGCTAAATTGGAGTCCATGGATAAGATAGCGAGAGAAAGTTATTTGTGTAAACGCTTTACGACTGTCGCCATACAGTTTGCCTACATAGACAGGATCGGCAGAGGAAATCTCATGACCAAGCAGCTAGTAGAAAGACTGTACGTGGAAAAAGTCCTCTCAAGAACCTTCTGGAGGAGACACTAATAACCTGGAGGAAGGGCTCCAATCTCTGTGAGACTGAGGGTTCTCATACTCCATCCACACTCATTCAAGCCGCAGAGAAATCTCGAGGAAGAGTGGAAGGATGGGCTTTGGCCATGGTAAGCCCAAGCTTCCCACAAACAGGGGAGGTATGTAACAGGGATTTATTACTGTTGGAGAGAAACTGCCTCTAAATCCAGCAGGGAACTGGTTAATTGCACAGGCAAGAAATCAGACTCCGACTGGCTGTTTAGGACGGTTAGAAAAAGCCTGGTCTGAGTAACAGGAAAGAGATTCCTTAGCTCACAAGGGAGCCGACAGAAGGAAAAGGAGGGCCGTGTCCTGAGAGAAAGACACAAGGGGACCAGATCTCTATACCTGGACCCTCAAGCAGACACCTACCCGGACACCACTGACCTGAAGGGCCATCTGTGTTAAGGTACCGCTGTCCCTTTGGGGTTTTAAGTTGGTAAGGTGCTTTCCCCCCCAGCCTTGCAGAAAGGGACTGGGGAAGTAAGTTCACCTTTACACAGGGATAGGCGTTTATTGTTTTGTGTATATTTTTATTGCTGTATGGTTTAAAGGAACAGTCAAAGCCTTATTTTAATTTCACCTTAAAAATGGCCTCCATTGGTGGATGCGCATGCGCGGCAGGTTGGAGATGGTGGTGTAATTGCACAGCTCCACCAACCGCCGGCAGAAAATAGATATTAAACAATAACAAAACCGATTTAGGAAACTTTCGAAATAGCGCTAAGGATTCATAAACATTCCCCGGATCAGAATTTAAGCCCAGAAGAGCTATGGCAGCGACGAGGCAAAAGACCCGGCGAAAGTCAGATGTACGGGCCTACTTCACTGGCCAGAGCAAGGCGGGAACAGCAGAGCTTTCGGCGATATCTGACTCCGATTCAGCCCAAGACATGGAGGGAACAGCGGCGGCTGCAGAACAGTCCAAAATAATAAAAAAGGAAATATCTCGGCTGCTGGTTGATTTAAAATCCTTCTTTAGGGGGGAAGTGGAGGGGCTCCGGAAAGATATCCTCCAGATCGGGACAAGAACAAATGAACTGGAGGAGCGGATGGATGTCAGTTCTAAACAACATGAAGAAACTAACTCAAGGATGCAAGCCTTAGAGGAGAGAGTGGCTGAGTTAGAGTCCCGCCAAGAAGATGGAGAGAACAGGGACAGGAGGAACAATTTAAGAGTCCCGGGGGATCCCTGAGGAGATATTGGACCCGGAGGCCCTGCTGACTCGATGGATGGCTTCTATCCTTCCGGACAAACCGGAATCAGAACTGAGGATGGATCGGTGCCATAGGGCTCTGCGGTCGAGACCGATGCCCTCAAATCCCCCCAGAGACGTTATCCTGCGGCTCCATTACTTCTCCATAAAGGAGGAGGTGAGCAGGATTGCCCGAGCCACCCCTCATATCACCTACGAGGGAATTACCCTCACGGTGTTCCAGGACTTGTCCCCCCTCACTTTGGCCAGACGGCGAGCAGTAGCCCATGTCACGAAGACATTAAGAGACCGGGAGATCCGGTACAGATGGGCTTTTCCATTTGCCCTTGTGGCCATTAAAAATGGCCGCCAACGGGGGCGTGTCTATGACGTCATCCAGGACAGACGGGTAAAGGGAGAGCTCTGGAGACCCCTCTGTATAATTACCAATTTTATACCTTTTAACCCGGCCAAAAACACCCCAAAAAGCACAGAATCTCTCTCTGAAACCGCAGGGATGGCAAATAGGGGAAAAAATCAACAGCCCCAAGGGGTTGGAAGGTTCTTTACCCCCGCTAAACAATCTGCTGAGACGGGAGGCAGGAGGCAAGATGGCCCCCAGACATCCAGTGCACACAAGGCCTCACTAGCCCGGCGAGCCCCGCTGAGACCCCTCCATCACCAGACGCAAGAATCACAAAGGAGTTTCTCGAGGAGCTACATGCTAAGCTCCAAAGATCATTGGAGGCGAATATTAAAGAGGCAGTGGCTAAGATAAAGCATGACATTCAGGGCCTGCAAGAACGAACCACAACCCTGGAAGCTAGGCTTGATGAAGCCCTCCAACATCAGTCAGAGGCTGACGACGAGATAATTCGCCTGGGACATGAGATTCACTCCCTCCGGGACGGTCTGGAGGACCAAGAGAACCGGGACCGCAGGCAGAACCTGCGGATCCGCGGTATCCCCGAGGCGATAATGCCCTCCCAGCTCAGGGCTTACCTGCAGGACTTTTTCCTCGCTATCTCCCCTGATCTCGACCCCCGGGACATGGAAATAGACAGGGCTCACAGGGCACTGGTTCCGCGCTCAGAAGACCCTAACCGCAAGCGGGACGTGATCGTGCGCCTCCACAGTTTCTCAACTAAGGATAAACTGATTAGTGCCTGCAGGGATAAGGACACGATCACGTTCCAAAATGAGCCATTACAGGTCTACAATGATTTATCCAAGTTAACCGTGGACAGACGGAAGGCAATGCGCCCCCTGACACTCCTACTCAGGGAGAAGGAATTAAATACAAATGGGGCTTCCCCTTTAAGCTGACCATCTCCCACAAAGGAAAATTCCTGACCATCCGGCAGCCAGAAGAAATGGAACCTCTGGCTAAAACCCTGGGCCTCCCCGCGGAACCCTTCCGCCACACTCACCAGCCTGCCAACAGACCCCGGGAAAGGGAGGACCACCCGGTTAGAGCATCAGAAAGGATCGCGGAGCAGAGGCAGTCCAGGGAGCGTTGACGGGTGTCCCCTGCACAGAGAGAGGCCCTCCCGGGAGATTTCTACCGCCTTCCCTAACACCACCTAAGATGGCGCCGCGAGGGTCCCCAGTGCAGGAAACACTATACGAAGCACTCACCGCTCAACAGAGGCTCCCAGCAGCAACCGGAGGAGTGACCGGATCCATCCCCCCTGACACCATGAAGGCACCACCCGCGGCAGCACTGGAGCTCGATGAGGTGGGCCCACCTCGTGTGCACCGGATTCCCCCAAGATGGCGCCCGGTGAGTCTTCACTCCGCTGCGGAGCACCACGAGGCATCCTGGGCGAGATCGTGACGACGCCGACGTCATCACCGTGCGCGACCCCCGACCTTCAGACTTCACTCCCCGCATCACGTGGCCCTGACCGGATGTCCCACACTAGAGGCGTCACACGCACAGCACCAGCGGAGGCCACGCAACAGCCCGGTTCCCGGATGGAGTGCCGGTGCCCCCCCCTCGGCCGAGGGGGGGTCAGAGGGTCTCGCTGGCGGTCCAACCCTTGACGATCCCAGGGGACCATGATTTCCCCCCTCCGCGGAGGGGAGGACGGCACAGGATATCCCGGTCGCCCCCAGCTATGCGGTGTCCACGGACGGAGGGTCTGTAGCACTGTTCCCCCCATGTTACCCCTGGTTACTGTTATTATATACCCCATCACCCCCAGTTTGGCAACAGGCTTTAATCACCACTGCGTCCACGTCCTCCCAGTTAGAAGGACCCATAAAGAACTCACAGGGCATCCCCCCTCCCCTTCCCTTCCCCCCCTCCCCCTGCCCCATACCCTCCCTCTCAACCCCTCCCCCAGCCCACCAGCCCCCTCAGGAGAGGATGCGGGCATCCCAGCTACAACCCAGTGACAATTACAAGTGAATCAGGACAGGAAGATCACACTTTGACACAAAAGGTTGCACTAACCCGGCATTATGGACACTGCTAGATGCCTACAGTAATGTATGTTCTCTCTGCATAAAGGTTTTGGGGGCATCGGTCGAGGTGGCCCCTCCCCCGGTCTCCCCCCTACCCCCACTTGCTCGCCCCACCCCCCTTGCGAGGTAACCCCAAACCCTCCCTACCCCTCCCCAATACCCCTTTCCGCCATCCGCCCCCCCCCGACCCCCGACACCTCAGTCCTACCATACCTCGGCAGGTACCTCAGGCCTGGCCCACCGCTTCCCTCTTGGGAGGACCTGAAGGGCGTATTGCCCCCATAGCACTGCAGCAAACTGACACATATCGAGAGGGTGGGAGAATGTGGGAGGTACGGAGGGTTCACAGATTGAGGTTACCCTCACCCCCCGCCCTCTCCCCCTCCCCTAGTATCCCAGGTTCCCCCCCACCCCCCCCGCCTCACCCACCTCCTCCCCCCCTACCCGCCCCCCCCCGACCACGCAAACCCACCCCCGCCCCCCCCTCCCCCACCCCCCCTACATCCACCCCTATCCCTTCCAGCCCCCACCGGGCGGAACCGCTCACCTCTGACCCAGATCAGCCGAACACGCTTACGACAGCGGGCCTATCAAGAGCTGCACCCAGATTCCCCACACGAGGGTACAGGACGCTTGGGTCATAGGGAAGGTCTGTTGTCAGGATTGCTCAATATACACTATGTTTACTGTCTAAGGTCGAAAGTACAAGCCTGTACCGCCCCCTATCCCCCCCCCATCCTATATCCCTTCCCCAGCCACCCCCACCGATCCCCATAGCATCTTCCCGCCCCCCCCCCTCCCCCCCCCCTCTCTCCCCCCACCCTTCCCTGGCCCCCCCTCCCCCCTACCCTTCCCCGCTATAGGACCTGCACCCTAGCCCCCCCCCCCAGTCCACCCGGACTGATCCACTCTACCTTGAACCTGACTGGTTAAGCATGCTCTCGAATGCGGACCCAACAGGCGTAGTTCCCGGGTTCACCACATGAGGCCGCTCAACGCTGGTGTTATAGCAAATGTATAAGGTGAATACTGCTATATATGATTCATGTATACTGCTAAGGGTTCAATGTACCATCTATGTTATATTGTCACTGCTAAACGCCTACAGTAATGAACAGTAATGACTCAGTGTTTAAGCCTGTACCCCTCCCTACCCCCTATCCCCTATCGATCTAGAGCAAAAGCATAAAAATAACCCCTCCCGGAGAATCTATAAACAGTTGACAACTGCTCGAAACGATCTAAGGATCATCCAATTAGAAGATGTAGAAAAAGCTCTTAGATGGACGGGTCAAAGGTATTACGATAAAGGGAACAAGGCCGATAGACTTCTTGCCAGCAAGTTACGAGGCATACAGAAAAGATCGCAAATCACGGCGATCAGGAATAACTCTGGTGAACTCCAATATAACGAAAAAAAAATAGCAGAGGAATTCACCAAATTCTACACTAAATTGTATAACCTAAGAACCCACTCTGCTAACTCTAAAGAGACGGATACGGCATTAGCAGCCGGTTACCTTTCCGAGTGCGACCTCCCTTCATTAACAGAAGAGGAGAATACTTACCTAAACGCGAAAATAACGATAGACGAATTGGAAATGGCCGTGAGAGCCTCAAAAAATTCTAAGGCGCCGGGCCCTGATGGCTTCACAAATGCATACTACAAAAAATTCTTTCCCATTCTATCCAAACATCTATTAAGTTTGTTCAACTCATTCCTTGAAGGGAGTCCTATCCCGTCCACAATGTCGTCCGCAAATTTGGCAATAATACTTAAAGACGGGAAGGACCCCACCCAATGCGGAAGTTACAGACCAATTTCATTGTTGAACAACGACCTTAAACTATATAGTAAAATTTTGGCGAACAGACTTAATCCCATCCTCCCGAGATTAATACACAAGGACCAGGTCGGGTTTGTCCTGGGCCGTCAGGCCTCAGACAATACACGTAAAATAATTAACTTAGTAGATCATGCCCACCTTTCAGGCTCAAAGGCAATGTTACTAAGCCTTGACGCAGAGAAGGCATTCGACAGAATTGATTGGCTATTCCTAAACCAAACATTGATTAAATTCGGCTTCAGAGACTCGTTCCTAAAGGGCGTTCAAGCACTTTACCAGAACCCCTCAGCCTCGGTACGCCTCTCGGGCGGAGGATCTGAACGATTCCTAATCCAGAACGGTACCCGGCAGGGATGCCCCCTCTCTCCCCTTCTCTTCGCCCTTACGATTGAACCACTGGCGTCTAAAATAAGACAGAACCCGAATATCCAGGGAATCCCGATTGATAAAACACAATACAAAATTTCCCTATTCGCTGATGACATCATCCTTACTCTGACTAAACCTCTAACTTCCCTCCCCAACCTCCAGAGGGAACTGATGGAGTTTGGCAGAGTATCAGGATATAAGATAAACAGCGACAAATCAGAGGCCCTAAATCTTAGTCTCCCGGATCCCGAAGTCAATCTCCTCAAAACCAATTTTACCTACAGTACAGATGGTGCCCTTCACACATTAAATATCTGGGAGTTAATGTGTCAAGGCACTACCGGGATTTATACCGGGATAACTACCCGCGTTTATGGGACAAGATCAAAAAGGATCTAGATCAGTGGGAAGGTTACCAGATATCGTGGATCGGTCGAATGATTTCCATTAAGATGAATATACTCCCAAGAATGCTATATCTCTTTCAAACACTCCCGACCCACGTCCCAGGCGCTGATCTCAAAAATATGCAAAACAGAATATTTAACTTTATTTGGCAGGGCAAAAGACCCCGAGTCGCCAGATCGGTCCTGATGGCAGCAAGATCTAGAGGAGGTCTGGGGGTACCGGACTTACACAGATATTACCTAGCTGCACAGCTTAAGCAGGTGGTAATGTGGAATGCCGACCCGACCCGTTGTAGTTGGGTGAAGATAGAGACTCAATGTGCCAAAATGCCTTCTCTGCAAGCCTGCCTCTGGAGCCTGGACAGAGGGGAGGGACATACACACAACCTGAACCTTCAGGCCTCCCGATTCACATGGGATGTGTGGTTACGTTGCAAATACAAATATGGCCTTACTACTAAAAGCTCCCAATTGACCCCTATTTTTAACAATCCAAAGTTCCCCCCGGGATGTGGATCTAAACTGTTCGAACAATACCGCACGAGGGGTATAGAGGCGATTGAGGATTTTCTGAGCCTGGGGAGGCCTCTGAGTTTCCAAGAATTAAGGACCAAATATCAAATCAGACAATTGGACACATTCAAATATCTTCAAATTAGAAACTTTATTAGAACAACTTGTCCTCTCCCAGAATACCCCACTCTCACAACGTTCGAACATCTCTGCGAGACAAAGACCCACCAGAAAGGTCTCATCTCAGAGATATACGGGGCACTAGAACGCTCCTCGACCCCAAAAGAGCACGACTATATGCTCAAATGGGCAGCTGACCTGAACTTACATATAGACAGAGAGACTTGGGAAGAAATCTGGGAGACAGCCTCGGAGACCTCCCTATGTACTACAATAAAGGAAAACATTTATAAAATTATGTTCGGCTGGTATCTTACCCCAGCCCGATTAAACCAAATCTACCCTCTGGCTTCGGATCTATGTTGGAGAGGCTGTGGTCATAGAGGGGACATGGTCCACATCTGGTGGTCCTGTCCAGAAATTGTAAAGTACTGGGCCAAGGTCCAAATTTTAATAAAAATGGCGGCACCACTGAAAGACATTGTCCGACCAGTCAGGAAATTGATATCCTTCATTTTTACTGCGGCTCGTTGCTGTATTGCGGCCTCCTGGAGGAAAACAACTACGCCGGCACTGGGAACAATTAGAAAAATAGTCGACGAGGTGATGATCATGGAACGGCTCACCGCCATCGTTCGACAAAAACTGCCGGGCCACGAGGAAATCTGGGACCCATGGTCCTCCAAAACTAGGGCCAGACAGCCAATCCCTACGCCCCAAAGCCCGGACACCCCTCCATAGGCGATCAACCAATGCTCTATAGCTCACACCCCCAGACAGTCAGACCCCCTCCCCCACACCCCATTCCCCCCTCTCCTCTCCCCCCCTCCCCCCCACCCTCCCAGTCCCCCTCCCCTCTGCCTTCCCTCTCTGAAGGCTTCCCCCCCCTTTTCTACGGACAACGGCAATTGTCCTTCTGCTCCCCCCCCCCCCGAAAAAAAACTGTGGATTGGAAAACGTTAGGCGTTATAGTACAATACCAATGCATGTTTAACTGAATGCCTAATAAAATTGTTTTGAAAAAACAAAAAACAAAAAAAAACAAATGGCCGCCAACATGTACTTAAACACCCCTCGGAGGGTCCGTCCTTCCTGAAAAAGCTGGGGGTCAAGGGGACCTCTAACGCCGCTCTGGGTGGAGACTCAGAGGTGAACAGGGCGGAGGTCTCACCGAGGAGATCGGGATCATCTTCACCAAAGGAAAGAAGGCACGAGAAGGACGGGGGGGGGGGGGGCAAGAGTCCCTAAGACATTGAACTAATAAAGTTATGGCAGTTATATTGCGCCTGTTGCGGAATTCAAGAAAAGTTTATACCCCATAGAACATTAAAGTGGTCACCCTAGGTGTGGACAACGTTAGTGTTAAGATGCCAAGCAACGGGGGTCGGTACAATTGACTCCAAACCCATGGAACTAATACCCCCTCTTGGAATCTAAAATGGCTACCTCTTCCTTACCTGGGATGGAAGACGAGACAGGGCGCGAGGATTTCCATGGCGGCAGGGATTTCGGCGGGAGAGAGTGCTCCGTGAGCGGGTCCCGCCCAGAGATCTGCCTTCAGATCCGCCTTCTCTCCATGAAGATCTGCCCCCGACTGAGCCCGCCTCGCCCAGCTCGGTGACGTAGCCGAGCCGGATCTCGCGAGATCGGGGGAGGAGACGCCTACAGCGGAAACAGCAGCAGACAGCGAGACGAGCAGGAGGACGCGACGACCCGGAAGTGGAGCGGTCCTCCCTGGCGGAGGCGCGCGAGTTCCGCCGCTGGGGAGAGGAGTATGAAGAGGAGAGGGGCGAGAGACGGGAACGTTTGCTGCGGGACAAGAGACTGAGGTCTCAAGCGTTAGAGGAGGTCTGCTGCAAGGGTAGATGTAGGGTTGTTAGGGGAGCAGCAGGGACCTAGGTAGGAGGCAAGAATAGAAGCAGGTGGCGACTCGAAAGCGGTGTTAGGGGGCCTAGGAATATATGAAAAGTTCAGTCCGCACTCTGGCTCTTTAAACTTGGAGTGTTGGTCCCTCTCAGTTCTCTTGCTGCTTCTGTGTTTATGAGGTGTCTCCCCCACCTCCAAATGTGGTCTCCACCGGAACCCCGATGGTGATACCAATATCAGCAAAACAAGAAAAAACACAAAAGCGCACCAAGATGAGAGATAGATATTGTATTAGCAACAAATAATAAAATTAGTAACTTACATATAAAATTTCTTTAATAATCCCCGATTCTGGTGTCTATCACAGGAGTAGGGCATCACATAGGAAGTATGAAGGGTAATCTCAGTTCTGAGAGATCAGACCCGCGCGCTGGGGCTGTCTCTGTTCACTCTCCTGTCCTCCACGTGTGGTAGCGTGGTGCGGAGTGTAGCGCGCATGTGCAGGAACCGGGGCCTTCAATAGGTGTCCTTAGGATGCCTGTCCGTTTTTGATAGCATAGAAACGATCGGAAATAAGCAGGAACGGTACACTTGAGTGTGTACTGGTGGTGGGTAGTAAAACCGCCAGCCACAACAGTCGCGACGCGTTTCGTTTAACAAAGTAAACTTCTTCAGGCAATATGAAGAGTCCACGCTTGGAGCATTTGGGTTCGGAGGCATATTCCGGCAGGCATTCAAAGCATTATATGCCGCACCAGCAGCTAAAGTGGTCCACCAGGGGTTCCCTTCAGACTTATTTCCAATTAAAAGTGGCACGAGGCAGGGGTGCCCGCTGTCACCTATGTTATTCGCCTTATGCATCGAGCCACTTGCAGCACAAATTCGGAACAACGCTGATATCTCTGGTGTATAAATCCACTCCCAAGAACACAAAGTGGCTTTGTACGCAGATGACATTATTCTAACTCTTACTAAGCCGCTCATCTCGCTACCCAATCTGTTCCAGCTCCTAGAGCGTTTTGCCCAGATCTCTGGATTTAAAATAAATCAGACTAAATCAGAGGCCTTAAGCCTCAACATACCTAGAGAGATGGAGAAGCTGATTGAGCTCAATTTTGAGTTTAAGTGGCGTCCCACATCCATGAAATACTTAGGAGTGCAGATCACAAAAAAGGTAGGCTCGCTATATCAAGCTAATTATCCGAGCCTGTTGAAGACTCTCAAAAAATAGCTACAGGAATGGAAGGCATATGGTATTTCTTGGTTGGGGAGAATTTACAGCGTCAAGATGAATATCCTTCCCCGGATTCTATATCTGTTCCAAACTCTCCCGATAGCCGTGGTACGAGCAGACATCACAGGGCTTCAAAAATCAATCTCGCAATTTATTTGGAATGGTAAAAAACCACGGATTAAAGTAAAAATGATGCAGAAAGCTAAGGAAGCTGGTGGCCTGGCGGTCCCGAGTGTTATATCCTACTATAAAGCGGCGCAGTTGTGCCAAATTACGCAGTGGCATGGAGATCCGGAGCTCAGGAGGTGGGTGGCGCTGGAGAAGGAGATGTGCGCCCCGCTTGAGCTCAAGGACCTGATCTGGTACCCGAGGACACGGGTGAAGGATGTACTCATACCGCTGACCTCTGTTCTTAACTCACTCTCGGTTTGGGAGGCTACTAAAGGTAACCGCTCGATAACCTCCAAAAACACACTTATGGCTCCCTTATATGGCAACCCAGACTTTGCTCCTGGTTTAGCAAACAAGAGTTTCCCGTTATGGCGCAAATTGGGGATTAGGCGATTGAAGGACCTGGAGGCTAGTGGCAAGATTAAATCCTTCGAACTATTACAGTCGGAAACGGACATACCTAACACTGAATTTATGAGGTACCTCCAGGTTCGGGCATACTACAACGCACACCCGGTGAGACCACCGTTAACGAATTTTGAACAGCTCTGCGTGCGCGGTGCAGACACGCGGGGACTGATATCTGCCTTATACAGGGGGGTGGTAAATGCTGACACGGCTATGACAGCCAAACCCCGTTTTATGGTCCAGTGGGAAGCGGATTTACAGGGCACATTAGAGGACGAGGACTGGTCTGCGGTGTTTAAAGCCGCAGCTAGTAGCTCCAGCTGTACAACATTAAAGGAGAACTCATATAAAGTGTTGTTACGCTGGTATCTCACCCCAGTTAGATTAGCAAAATTCATCCCGGGCTCTTCCCCGCTCTGCCCTAGGCAGTGCGGGGAACAGGGGGATTTGGTTCACATGCTGTGGTCTTGCCCGAAAATAGTGCCTGTCTGGACCCAGATCCGCGATTGGCTGCAGAGGATCTTCTTAGGGCTCAAAATTCAGCTGGACCCGTGGCTATTTTTATTAGGCAAACCTACAAATGATGTATCTAGATCGGGTAACAAGTTGATAGCACACTTCGCTACAGCTATGAGGTGTGAGACCGCAGCATTGTGGAATCAGAATGCAATTCCTTCTATAGCGAAAATCAGAAACAGAATTTGGTTCATATGCCGAATGGAGAAGTTAACGAGCTTAGTTAACGATTCGGCCGATAAATTCGAAAAGGTCTGGTCATTATGGCTGGCTCAGACTGATATCCAGGGGGTGAATGATGCCACAATATGGCTTTGATAGATTTAGGTGAGTTCTCCTCGGATAGGTGACAGGGAGCTAGTTAGGACGGACGGACTGAAGGGATCGCCCCCAGGGTCTAGTGATACACTAAATAAATAACAACGAAAACTCGAAGTGGAACTATTCTAGGGCCCCCTATGAGGTGGTGACGGGCAAAGCGCTAGTGGCTGAGATGCTCCGCACCTGAAAACACGATAAAGGAGGTTATTCTTCGCTGATCCCTTCCTCACCCCCCCCCCTTCCCCACCTTCCCTCCCTCTCTTTCTCCTCTGTCGTCATTGGTCTGTTGATGTATTGTCCTGTTGTCTCCCCAACGTGTGTTCGTTTTATGTGGTTTGTCCTCGATAGTTAGGTGTATACTATGAATAGTTATCAACACCCTGTATTTTCGTGTCTGTATGCACAAAAAAACAATAAAGACAAAGTTGAAAAAAAAAAAAAAATGGTCTCCATTGCATACCTCTGTACACATCTCTTAGGCTGCGGCCAGGCAGGGAGTGGGCGCGCTGGCGCTTGTACGCTGCGCCCTGCTTGACCGGGCGATTCGTTGCCTACTTGGTGTGTGCTCGTCTGGGGGCGTGGCCACGTCACTGAGCTGGTTCACCCTCATTGGGCGAACCGCTCACATGACGCGCTTGCGAGCAGCAAAATCAAATTTGCTTGCTCTGAAAGCATCTAAGCGCCGAGCATGCGCAGGCGCTTGCCACACACATTGCTACAATGTGTTTCAGAGCGGCAAGTGTGAGCGTGCCCGCCTGCTCAGCACCACCCTGGCCGAGGCCTTACAATGAGTAATAGCCGTTTCCAGTTATCTAATCTTCTACATGGCTTGCTACACAGGCCTATTATATTTTCTAATATTAGGCAAATTAAGCCCCCCACTCTTTCTTCAGACAAAATGTATTAATAGTGATTCTATTTCTCCCTTTCCCCCCAGATAAAACTAGAAATTGCTTTATTTAGAAGTTTAACATAAATGTGTTTCAATAATATTGGTAATATCTGTAGAGGGTAAATTATTTTGTGAAACTGATCATTTTAACATCTGACATCTGCTGGACAAATGATGTGGTAAATTTTGTCACCCCTCTAATTCTGTGATTATTTTAAGAATGAGTGCCCTGAAATTATTTTTGTAAAGTTATTTACCCTCCGGATCAATATAGATTCCTAAATATATAAGTGGTTTCCTAGTTATCTTGAAGGGGCATTTTCCTTCCCATTTCATATGGTTTTTACTTGATAGGATTAGTATTTCAGTTTTAGCTGCGTTCACCTGATGATGTTTCCTAAGGTAAGTTTTTGTATATGCCTCATGTTTGGAAGCCAAATTTAGCAACATTTGCATCCACATTGCTTATTAATTCTAGATGCTGCGGCCTCTTTCAAAAGGCTAGGAAACAATCTTCCCTATGCTTTAAAGTGGCCATTTTCCTGTGTCCTTTCCTTATCACTATTTAGCCATCCGCCAGAATATTCCAGGTAAAATAAAGTCCTAACTCTCCTCTTCATGGAATGATCTACATTCAATTTCCAACATTCAAAATTCCAGAGGTGCTTGAATTAGTCTCTATGCAAGACGACACACAAGCAAACACAAGGTTCTGTTTCTTATTCTCTCCCCCTTCATAGCCTATTGCTTATTTTCTTTCTCTACTGAAAGCCGTTGGGCACCTGCACACCATAAATCAGCTATAATAAGAATTTCTGCAAATGCGCTGGTTATGTGTGATGACACTAACAAGCATTGCAAATTTGTTGTATCAGTAAGATTAAAGACTATTTCCTTTTATGGATTTCCTCCTATCTTCTCTACTTTACTTGCCAGAGAAAAGCGTGTGTGCCAAGCATGACATGGTCTATGTGAATACGTTATTAATCTTCGCAGTCTTAAAATAAAAACGTAATACATTTTATTCTTGCATGGGAACACCTATTTTGAGTCTGCAGTTGGAGTAAGTTAATCAGAGAAGAAGATGCAACATGTTCAACAAACACACTTTTGTAGTGTATGCTGATATACTAATGTTAAGAACAATTAATCAGAAACATGATGAGCACTTTGGGAAAGTTTTCCAGGGACGTTACTGCATTTAATCAACCTACAATCTATGTACAAACAAAAATCCCTGCATTTCTTTAGCTACAGGTATGTCTAGGACCGCCGACAGAGTTCCTGAGAGCCCAGGACTAGAGTTTTGACTGCCCCCCATGTCAGCAGCCTTGCAAGCCCCCCGCCCCTTGTCAACCTCCTCCCCATGCATTTCTGGGAGAAGGAGTGGCTCAGTGAGTAACTGAGAAACTGGCACTGAGAGTTTGAAGCAGGGGAGCCTGGTTCAATTCCCGGTGTCGGCTCCTTGTGACCTTGGGCAAGTCACTTTATCTCCCTGTGCCCCAGGCACCAAAAAAAAAAAAACATAGATTGTAAGCTCTACGGGGCAGGGACGTGTGCCTGCAAAATGTCTCTGTAAAGCGCTATGTATAACTAGCAGCGCTATACAAGAACATGCTATTATTATTATTTCTCTCCCCCCTCTGTCTCTAACTCTTTCCCCTGTCTTCCTCACTCACCCCTATCACTCTCTCCCCCACTCCCGCTATTACTCAATCCCGTTTCCTCAATCATTCCCTCCTCCCACCCTGGCCATACACAAACCCACACACAATTCCCCATGGGCACGCACAATCCCCCCACAATAATTACCCCCCCACCCAGAAAATACATACAACAACCTGCCCATCCCCAAATGCATCCAACACTGCCCCTATCCTCAAATGCATAGACTCCCATCGCCAAATGCATACACCCTTCCCATTCCCAAATGCATACACCCTCCCCATTCCCAAATGCATACACCCCCCACATCCCCAAATACACACACCTCTCCACATCCCCAACACCCCCACATCCCCAAATGCATACAACCTCCTCATTCCCATATGCATACACCCTCCCCATCTCCAAATGCATAACCCCCAACATCTACAAATACATACACCCCCAACCCAGACATGCCCCACCCCCAAATACAAACAAGCCCCCCCACATCCCCAAATAAAACATCACCCAATTACCTTGGGGATAGTCTCAGTCCACTGATGCTCCCGCTCTCCTCAGCTGCTACGGGCCGCTCTTCTCAGCTGCTACAAGCCTCTCTCCCATGCTGCGCCGCACCTGCCCCTCTCCTCCGCACCGAGCCACTCCTGCCGGTGCATGCCGTAATTTGGGCCCGACCAGAAGCTGGCCTCAGCTTCCGACGCAAAAGAGAGGCCCGGTGCGGGGGAGAGGCGCAGGCTATCAGCATCTGGGGGGAGCCTGGGTCAGGTGGCACTTGTCCTGGCTCTCCCCCCCAGTCGGCGGCCCTGGCTATGTATTCTCAGAACAAGGTGTTTCAACAGATTCCCAAAACGCCTCTGGCATCAAACTGGCTAAACAACCATACAGTATAATTATTCTTTGGTGTGAAGTTTAATTACAGATCTAGTCAGTGTCACAACTTTTAAGGCAGGGGTGTCAAACTCCCTTGATATGATGGAAACAACACAACTTTAGCACGAATGCAACATTAGTCAGAGTGATGTATGTAAAGGCGATTATTACAATACCGATTTTGCTAGTGTCCAGTGTCCTGCAGCCTAGAAGACTAGAAGGCAAAAAATCCTTCTTGGTAATCGTGCACGAAGAAAAGTCCTCCTTGGTGCTGGAGCCCCAGATAACGATGTGGGCACTCTCCCATGAATATGGAGAGAACAGAAGAAATTGCTTCACATTTAGTGCATGTAGCTGCGGTGCTGACAAGGATCAAGGAAGCAGGGCTGACACTGAAGCCTGCCAAGTATCTAGTGGGTATGTCAGAGGTGTTGTATTTATGGCACAGAGTGGGTGGAGGGCACAGTGACGGTGACGGTGAAGGTGTACCCAGGCCAGTAAATAAATGTACTATGCCTGACTGGGTGCCCCTGAGCCATATTGGGGAATTGTGATTGTCAGCTCTTCAGCCCAGTAATGGCAGTAAAACTGTGCTTTTAATAAAAATGTCTGTCTCTCTCCCACCAGATATACAGTAAGGTGGCGAGAATAATGTTATTTCTATTGTAAAATGTATTTCAATAGCAGTGTTTTCCTGTAACCGCACAAAGGAAAAATGGTTTTAAAACCAAGAAGCCCGCAGCACAACGCATAGCGTTTGGCTAACTTCTGCTAGGAAGGTCCTAGAGCGCTGAGATTTCCTGGGAGAGTAAAATCATGACAAAAGGTTATAACACAATTTTTATAAAGTTTCATAAAAATTGATGAATGAAAGTCCCCCTATTTTAATTGTACCAACATTATAGGCATGGGGGGATTTTCCTTCAGACAGCCGGAAAGGAGGGAAACACTCAAGTTGTAATTGCAGTACTTTAGAAATGTTTGGCAGGAAATTCCTGCGAGGTGAGCAATGCATATGTAGCTAGGACTTCTAAGCCACCCCGCTGGTTTGGTTCCCCAATGATAAGGTACAAAAAGAAAGAAAATGATTTGGAAGCGCAGTCAAAGGGGCAGTGGTAAAACTAAACACTTTTATAATAGATCGTGTCCCTAAGATCACAATCAATAACAACGAAAGATCACAATTGAATCAAACAATAACTATATTAAAATAAATACTGGTGTGCAAATGAAGCAAGTTCCTGCTTGTTGAGTCTCAGAGGGGTTAACAACAGGAAAATCCTGGCTTAAGATCAGAGTCCTTGGGACCCAGGAGACTGCCCCGAGATGAAAACGTGAACTGTCAGGGCATATGTTGGTTGAGAGAGGTGCCCCAGGGTTGAGCCAATGATCAGCTAATGAAATTAGACTCTGGAGAAGCTCCCGCTAAGAGAGGGGCCTTGAGGAGTACCTGGCAGCATCTGCAAGGGGATAGCTGCTACAGGAGATCTGCATGAGCCTGGATGAGTTCAGGCTCGATCGAGACTGACCCGGAGCCAGTCTGAGTCCCACTAAGAGGGAGAGCGGACGTTGACTGGAGGGAGAGCCCTACAGTGTACAAAGAGGCCCTGCAGATCATCACCTGGAAGCCGCACGGAGTAGAGGCAACACTTTCACTGCGGAGGAGGATCGGAGAAGGTCAGACACAGCCCAGAGACAACCGGAAAGGGTCTATGCGTCATATCCGGAAGTGACGTCAGACCTGGACACCCGGAGCAACCTTTACAGCGTGACCGGAGAGTTTGTGTTTTGGAGAGAACCATCGGACCCCCACGGATCATCAGTGGACACGATCTATTATAAAAGTGTTTAGTTTTACCACTACCCCTTTGACTGCACTTCCAAATCATTTTCTTTCTTTTTGTACCTTATCATCAGGGACTGGGGTTCCTTGTTTAGGAAGCTGCGCTACAAATTGGGTTTTGATTTTCTTACACACATCAATTTAATTTTGCAAGACCCTTCACGCTCCGGATTGGTTCATGTCACATGATTTATTGTACATTCATTCAATATTTTTAGTCCCCTATTTTTAGTAGCATCTATATTTGGCGCACTCCATTTCCTTTTTTGCTTTTGGTTCCCCAATGTCTGGAAAAGCCCGTAGTTGAAAGCATTAGCCGACCAAAAGTGTGAAGTGGGGAGGGGCAATTCAAGTATCACCCATCTTAGCAAATGTCCCAGATGTCCGGTCGGCTCAGACAAAATGTCGCCAGGTAAAGGGACTTGGTCTGGTATGCTAAGCGGCAAAGGTGCGAGGTTTGCACATGGCCTTAGCAAACTACAAAGCCCTCTGCCGGGTTTTGCCAAGTAAGGGCAACCCTGGGATAGGTAGGAATATTATTCCCACAAACGAGATTGGCTGCAGAGGTTACAGATATGGATTTTTACTGCATAAAAATCCCTGCAGCCGACCGGGAGTCAGATTCATCAAAGCTGGATTTTAAACTTTGCAACATCGTAACCCAAGTCAAGAATTCGTAAGAACTAAAGAATCCAGAACCAATTCTACGGCGGTAGAAAATAGTAAGCAGCTGCGGAGGAGAAACAGGGGTTGCGAGAGGAGCCCCTATCCAAAGACTGTTTTCGGTTTTATTTGCGCACAACTCAAGCACCTGGGAAATTGTGCCTAAAGACTCAGTTTCTAAAGATTTCGTTTTGGAAATAGGAGATTTCATTTTGCCCCGTCTCAGTAAGTATATTTCAAGTGTTTTTTGCAAAAAATTGTGTGTATGTTCATTCTGTAAATAAATTACAATTTATTTTATCTCTTGCTTTGCTCAATCAAAGGATCCGGGTATTTTGGTGTTAAAAGGATTGGTCTCCTGTGACAGGCACCTTAAGCCAGAACCAGCTAAGGTGGAAACTATAGTGCAATGGCCAGTACACCTAGGACCAAAAAGAAGGTCATGGCTTTTTTTTTAGGTACCGTTGGCTACTATAGGAAGTTTGCCCCTCTGAATGGTGCCCTTGCAAAACCCCCGACTTAACATAGAATTGACTCCCAGTTCTGATAGGCTGGTCTCTTGCCTGTGAAAAAGCTTTTCAGGCACTGAAGACAGCACTGGCTAGTGCTCCAGTTCTGGCTCCACCAGATTACGTTTAAAACCAAAGACATAACATAAAACACAGACAAAGCTCAGTGCACATCCAGTAAAACTTATACATGGTACAGTGCCTAAATATACATGTATAGATAACTAATAAATAAAATTGTCTTTTAGTTTAACATTTTGGCCAAATTGTTGTAAGCCCCTGAGCCAACTGCACGGCAGACCACGTTTCAAGGGTCCCTAACACTAATATAGATTCTTAATAACCTGTGCATTGCCAGGAAGAATGATTTATAATAAATATGTCAAAATTAGTTGCAAAGTTCTAAGTCTGATTGAAGCTTTTATTAACCTGTACATTACCAGGAAAAGCACTCTGTAATAGATCTGTCACAATCACACTGTATGCAAACAAGTTCCCCTGAGAGTGGGAGATGCCATGGAGTGAGCTTTTAACCATTTAAATGTGGGAGGGAGTGATACAAAATTATCTGAGCAGGAGATTGCTAGGAGATGTGTCAGGGGACTGTGTCGGCACTGTGGGCTCAAAAGTCATCTTGCCTGAAATTGTCCTAAATCGGGAAACTCCAGTGCCAGTGAAGATAGAGGAATATTCTCTGGGCATTTCTTCTATTCCTCCTCCATCACAACCTTCACGGCTGCTCTTGCCGGTTTCACTCTCCTGGGGACCAGCCTACATCTTCACTCAGGCTTTTGTGCATTTTGGGGCCGCATGGAATTTTATTGATCAGGCATTTGCGCAACTCCACTCCCTTCCTCTTCGTACTAGAGAGAATCCATTAGCGGTAGTGGCCATTGATGGAAGACCTCTGATACCTGGGACCAACACCCTCAAGACTAAGCCTTTGCTGGTTACGGTTGGAGCACTTCACAAAGAGACACTGTAATTCTATGTTATTTGCTCTCCCTTGACTCAAGTGGTCCTCGGACTTTCCTGGTTGCGGCACCATAAACCTAAGATCGATTGGGTGACCATTTAAGTGACAGCCTGGTGACAACATCGCCATGGATCCTGGTGTCTCGCACCATCTCCGAGGTTCGACTACCTACAGAGACTTCCTCGTCATGCCTTCCAGTTTCTTACCAGGAGTATGCCAATGTATTCGACAAAAACACGCAGGGGAGTTATTGCCAACCTTATGATTGTGCAATCGATCTGCTCCCAGGGGCCATCCCTCCTCGAAGCCGCATTTACCCCTTTCGGAACCTGATGACAAGGCTATGCGGGAATACATTTCGGCGAACCTTCAGTGTGGGTTTATCTGAAAATCAAGTTCTCCCACTGATGAGGGTTTCTTCTTTGTTTCCAAAAAAAAGACATTCTCTCAGGCCATGTATCGATTACAGAGGCCTAAATAAAAAAAACGTAAAAAATTGGTATCCTCTACCCCTCATTTCTGAACTGTTAGACCGCTTACGCAAGGCCAAGATTTTCACCAAACTGGGTCTTCTAGGAGCTTACAATTTAATTAGGATCTTAGAGGGTGATGAGTGGAAGACAGCCTCCAATACCGTGAGTCACTACGAATATCTAGTCATGCCATTCGGCTTATGCAACACATCGGCCGTATTTCAAAATTTCATTAATAAGATCTTCCGGGATTTACTTGACCAATTTCTCGTAGTGTATCTGGATGATGACCTTATTTTTTTCCAGTTCTTTGACCGAACATCGGGCACAGGTTAGACTGTCCTCCAAAGACTTCGGGACCACTCCCTCTTTGCCAAGCTCGAAATGTCAGTTCGAACAAAAGATTTCCTTCCTTGGGTAGTTTATCTCGTTGGTTTGAGATGGATCGTGCAAAATTATCGGCAGTACAGAATTGACCTTTACCGACAGGCCTCAAACCAACTCAACGATTTCTTGGGTTTGCCAATACTACCGACGTTTTAATAGGAACTTCTCCAAGGTGGTTGCACCAATAACGGCTCTTACTAAGAAAGGGGCGAACCCTAAGATATGGCCCTCGGAGGCTCTTCTAACTTTCGAGAAGCTCAAGACTGCCCTTTCATCCACATCTGTGCTGATCCATCCAGATCCGACGAAACCCTTCGTGCTTGAAGTTGACTCATCTGATCTGGCAGCCGGAGCTGTCCTTTCTCAAATAAAGGATTTTCAGGGGAAACTTTACCCCCGTGCCTTCTTTTCCAAAAAATTGTCTGCCGTCGAAAGAAAGTATGATGTTGGGAATCTGGAACTTCTGGCCATGAAAATGGCTCTAGAAGAATGGAGACATTTGCTTGAGGGGTCAACTTCTCCGATAACAATCCTTACAGATCACAAGAACCTCAAATACATTGAAGGAGCAAAGAGACTCGGGAAGCGTCAGGCAAGGTGGGCTCTCTTCTTCACTCGGTTCAACTTTATGATCACTTATCATCCGGGATCCAAGAATGTCAAGGCAGATGCGCTATCCACGTAATTCGCTCCTGACGGTTCCAAGGAGATTGAGCAGGGACGCATCATCCCATCTTCACAGATTATCTCTGCCGTATCATCTTCACTTCTGCAACAGATTTCAAAGGCTCAGGCAGAGGATCCTAGGTCAACATCCACTCGTTCAAACTATTTGTCCCTCCCCAATTTCGTAGTGAAGTGTTACAATGGGATCATAACTCCAAGACGGCTGGTCGCCCGAGAATTTGGAAGACGTAATTTCGTTGAACGGATCTTTTGGTGGCCAGAGATCTGCAAAGACGTGAAAGATTTTTAGCAAGCCTGCATTGTATGCTCCCAGACTAAGGTGCCGAGGACATTACTCTGTGGGTTGCTCCAGTCCTTGCCAGTCCCCACCCGCCCATGGACCCACCTTTCCATGGATTTTATTGTGGAGCTACCACTCGCCAGGGGTATGACTACCAAATTGCTTCACACGCCAAGCCCACTTTGTTGCCCTTAAGAAGCTACCCACAGCTTGCTTCACACACCAGGCCCACTTTGTTGCCCTTAAGAAGCTACCCACAGCTTCAGAACTATCTGAAATCTTTATTAAAGAGATATTTCGTCTTCATAGAGTCCCGACGGATATAGTCTCGGACCGCGGATCCCAATTCGTTTCAAGATTTTGGAAGGCCTTCTGCTTAAGAATGGACTTCTCCCTTCATTTTTCTTCTTCGTACTGTACCATTCTCAGCCCAACTGACTCACGGAAAGGGCCAATCAGTCCATAAACAATTCCTGCAATGTTTTTTTTATCTAAACTACAGGACATCTGGGTATCTGCTCCCGTGGGCCGTGTTTTCCCGCAACTCTATGAAGCACGATTCCACACTGGAATCTCCATTCTTTTGTGCAAACGGGTACCGCCCTGCTGCCCATCCTCCTTCCAGTCCTCTCTCCGGAGTTCCTGCAGTGGATGATAAGATCCAGGAATTTCAATCACTCTGGAAGAAGATCCAGACCAATCTGACCAAAGCCACCATCCAGCAAAAAACCAAGGTGGATAAACTTCGATGACCACCTTCCCCATTTCAAATGGGAAATCAGGTTTGGCTGTCTACAGAAAATATCCAGCTGAAACCGCCTTCCTCCAAATTCAGGCCCAAGTTCATTGGACCTTACAAAATTCTGAAACAGGTCAACCCGGTGGTGTTAAAACTGGAACTTCAGGATAACTTAAGCATGCCTCCAGTGTTCCATGTCTCCCTCTTCAAAACGTTAATCCAGAACGCTTTCTCTCCTCATATTCGTTTTCATCTTAGACCGTTTCTGGTGTAGGCCTAATAGGAATTTCAAGTACGCCAGATACTGGATTCACGTAGATCCCGTAGTGGGCTACAGTACTTGGTCCATTGGAAGGGTTATGGACTCAAAGAGAATTTATGGATTAAATCCAGGAATGTCGATGCCCCCAAACTGGTCCGGGTGTTTCATCAGAGATTTCCTACCAAACTGGCTTAGATCGCGCAGAGATCTCTCCTAGAAAGAGCGGGGTACTGTAAGGATTCTGCCCGATCCATGCCAGGTTTTGCTGCCAGTTCGGTTTTTCCAGGTTGCCTACCCTTTCTGCTCAATTTGGCCATTGTGTGTACTGGCAGCCAGCTATATAAGGCTGCAGTTCCTGGTGGGAGTCGCCGAGCAAGGTTCTAATGTACAGTATACAGTTACTGTTGTCTTCGCTGTCACGCCTTACCCTTTCGTTTGTTTGGATTTCCCTGTTGCAGACCCCGCACCGTGACCCCAACCACGCTGCTTTCTGCCTGCCCTGACCTTTGCCTGTTCACTGGACTTTGCACCACTGCCGCCAGTCCTGACCTGCCTGCTTTCCGACTTCGGAAACTCTAACTGGACTCTGTCCCAGAGCTCTGGTCCTTTATTCTGCATCCCTACGGGTCCGTTTCCTGAGTGAAGACGAGCACTGTCACAGCATTGCTGCAAAAGTTGAGGAAAGTGTCCAGTCTTCTGTTTGCAACCTACACTATCTTTATTTCACTGCAGATGAATCACTCCATACTGGCCTCAAGCCAATGGGAAAGTACAAAGGTTCATGCAAACGTTAAAGAAAACGTTAAAACAAATTGCTACCATCTAACACAAGGACCTGAACCAAGAGTTGTACAAATTGCTCGGAATCTAGAGTGCAACGCTACATTCTTATATAATTACAGCGCTAGAAGTTACAAGTTTTAACAGACCCCTACGTATCAAGCTGCCAAGTCCTCCAACAGTGCCATTAAAGCCATGGCATCAGACTAGGAGATATACAGACCCTCATCTTCACAACAAAAAGCCTCCAATTGTCATTGGAGATTGGGTGCTGTGAAATAATTGATACTCCTTAATAATCTGTCAACTCCACATCAACGTGAACCTTCTCAAGTCATACAAAATAAAAGTACGCTGATCATTGCTCCTTCCATGCAGTAACCATAGTGACAAGTAATGTGTATCATTTTCAGGCAACACCCACCTTCCTGATCCACCTGACTGCTATACTAGTTCACCAGAGCCACGAGATCCAGCAGGCAATGCACCAGAACCAGAGGATCATCCTGAAACTGTTCTGTCGCAAAAAAACAAAATGTGGCTCACATATAATATACACGAAGGGATATGGGAAATATGGTAATTGAAATAATTTAAATATGAATATATTTGGCATATTTAAATGATCTTGTGTATGCTCACAGATATCTTTCCATTTGAAATGTAAGTGACTCTATTGGGAAGTATGTAAGTCAATGGTACTCTATTAAACACTTTTTCTTTCTGTTCTTCCGCAAAATTACTCTTTCAGGGTCTGAATGTTTTAAAATTATATATTTGCTGGCAAAACTTGCCAATTACACTAAAACCAGACACATTTAAGTTAATTTCACTAGTTCTAGTGCTACGTTGCAACAACATTTCTTTTTGTAACTTGTATTTTTTTATTGTTTTTCAAACTAAGAACAAAGGAGAAAACAAAAGAGAGGGGGGAGGGGTGGGGAGCGGGTACAGAAAATAACTTACTTACTGATATAATCTTGCCCGACCAGGATATCTGGTATCTTGACCAGATCCCTAGGTCTTTTTTCAAGCTTTTGATAAGATTTGGGTAGTTTGCTCTATAGATATCATCATAGTTACAGAGTTACATAGTTACATAGTAGATGAGGTTGAAAAAAGACTTCCGTCCATCAAGTTCAACCTATGCTAAATTTAGACAACAGATACTTTATCCTATATCTATACTTATTGATCCAGAGGAAGGCAAACAAAAACCTCCATTAAGGGGAAAAATTAATTCCTTCCTGACTCCAAGAATTGGCCATCGGTTTAATCCCAGGATCAATATCCTTCCCATGGATACTTATTTGGTATATCCCTGTATACCTTTCCCATATAAAAAGATGCCCAACATTTTTTTGAACAAATCTACTGTATCTGCCATCACAGTCTCCATGGGTAATGAATTCCACATTTTAACTGCCCTTACTGTAAAGAACCCTTTCCTTTGTTGTTGGTGAAATTTCCTTTCCTCCAACCTTAAGGGATGGCCAGGAGTCCTTTGTACTGCCCGTGGGATGAATAGTTCTTTTGAAAGCTCCTTGTATTGTCCCTGAATATATTTGTATATAGTTATCATATCCCCTCTTAGACGCCTCTTTTCTAATGTAAATAAATCTAATTTAGCTAGCCTCTCCTCATAAGTTAGATTGTCCATCCCCTTTATTAATTTGGTGGCTCTTCTCTGCACTCTCTAGTTCTATGTCTTTTCTTAGGATTGGTGCCCAAAATTGTACTCCATATTCAAGGTGTGGTCTTACTAATGCTTTGTAAAGGGGCATAATTATGTCTACTTCCCTTCCATCCATTGCCCGTTTGATGCAAGATAAGATCGTTTGCCTTTGCAGCTACTGCATGACATTGGGCACTATTGCTAAGCCTCCTGTCTACAAGCACTCCTAAATCCTTCTCCATCAAGGATTCCCCCAATTTTTCTCCATTTAATTTGTAAGTCGCCTTTTTATTCTTGTATCCCAAATGCATAACCTTACATTTATCTGTATTAAACCTCATCTGCCATTTACCTGCCCACGTTTCCAGTCTCTCCAAGTCCTTCTGAAGAGAAATTACATCCTGCTCTGATTCTATTACCTTACACAATTTAGTATCATCAGCAAAGATGGAGACTTTGCTCTCGATCCCAACCTCAAGGTCATTAATAAACAAGTTAAAAATCAGGGGTCCCAGTACCGATCCCGGAGGTACTCCACTCACGACTTTAGCCCAACCTGAAAAAGTTCCATTTATGACAACCCTCTGTTGTCTGTCCTTTAACCAGTTTTCAATCCAGGTGCATATATTATTACTGAGTCCAACTTTCTTTATTTTGTACACCAACCTCTTGTGTGAAACCGTATCAAAAGCCTTTGCAAAATCTAAGTAGACCACATCAACAGCATTACCCTGGTCTAGATTCCTACTTACCTCCTCAAAGAAACAAATAAGGTTAGTTTGGCAAGATCTATCCTTCATAAATCCATCCTGACTATTACTAACAATTTTATTTTCCATTAGGTATTCCTGAATATTATCCCGTATTAAACCTTCAAGTAGTTTCCCTACTATTGAAGTCTGGCTTACAGGTCTGTAATTTCCCGGTTGTGATCTAGCTCCCATTTTAATTATAGGCACCACATCTGCTTTACGCCAATCTTGTGGTACTGAGCCTGTGGAAATTGAGTCCTTAAATATTAAATATAATGGTTTTGCTATTACTAAGCTTAACTCCTTGAGAACTCTTGGATGTATGCCATCGGGGCCAGGTGCCTTATTTACTTTCATTTTTTCAAGTCGCTTATGAACTTCTCCTCAGTTAACCAATTGTTCATTAAAATGGAGGTTGTGGCTTCCTCCTGCGGCACTACTATTGAACTTGAGTCTTCCCTGGTTAACACAGAGGCAAAGAATTTGTTTAATACCTCAGCTTTTTCCTTATCTCCAATAATCTGCCTACCCATCTCACACTGAAAGGGTCCTATATTTTCTTAAGTTCTTAAAGAACTTTTTAGGGTTGACCTTACTTTCTATTGCAATCCTTTTCTCATTATCCATTTTTGCTAATTTGATTGCCCTTTTGCAATTTTTGTTACATTCCTTATAATTCTGATATGATGTCTCTGTCCCTTCTGACTTAAAGAATCTAAACGCCTTCCTCTTCTTGTCCATTTCCTCCCCTACCTGTTTATTTAGCCACATTGGTTTTGACATTTCTTTTATACTTATTACCTAAGGGTATATACTGATAAGTGTGCTTTTCTAACAATGTTTTAAAGACTGCCCATTTATCTTCTACATTTTTCCCTGCAAAAACATCATCCCAATGTATTACTACTAGATTAGACCTCAGTTTATTAAAATCTGCCTTTCTAAAGTTTAAAGTCTTTGTTGAACCCAAGTAATCTGTTTTTTGATCATTTATTTCAAATGAGACCATGTTATGATCACTGTTACCCAAATGTTCTAGTACTTGAATATTTGTTATTACTTCTACATTATTTGATATGACCAAATCCAGAACTGCCCCTCTCCTTGTTGGTTCCTGTTTGGGTCATATAATTGTCTTTAAGCACCCCCAAAAACCTGTTCCCTTTTGTTGTAGCGCTAATCTCATTGCCCCAGTCTGTCTGGATAATTAATATCCCCCATTATGCAAACATGACCCAGTTTTGAGGCCTTCTCCATTTGCAAAAGTATTTTAGCTTCCTCAATCTCACAGATATTTGGTGGTTTATAGCATATTCCCACAAACATTTTCTTTATACTTTTACCTCCACTGCTAATTTCTATTCACAAGGTCTCTACATTTTCATCATTCCCTTCATAGACATCATCCCTTATAATAGGTTTTAGATCCGGTTTAACATATAAACATACTCCACCTCCCCTTCTATTTGTTCGATCCTTCCGAAAGAGAATAACCCTCTAAATTAACTGTCCAGTCATGAGTTTCATCCCACCATGTTTCAGTAATGCCTATGATATCATACTGCTCCCTTGCAGCTATTAATTCAAGCTCCCCCATTTTATCTGTCAGGCTTCTTGCATTAGCAAGCATACATTTCAGTTTTTTTTCAGCCTGTACTATTATCCTATCTGCTCCTTCTTTACTGTGCCCACTTTGTTTAGTTTTTCGAAGTTTTCTAGTATTATCTGTATTTACTATGGGTGTGTCACTGCTTGTCAAACTTGCACTTGCCCCCATTCTACCTCCATACCACCTTGTATCCTCATCTATTCCATTTAGTTCATTATCTGTTTCATTCCTCTCCCCCCTCTATCCTAGTTTAAAATCTCCTCCAACCTTTTTAGCATTGTCCCCCCTAGCACAGAAGATCCCTCTTCATTGAGGTGCAATCCGTCCCTAGAATATAGATGGCACCTCTCAGAAAAGGAGTCCCAGTGCTTTAAAAACCCTAACCCCTCCTTCCTGCACCACTTTCTTAGCCATGCATTAACCTCCCTGATCTCTGACTGTCTCCCTGCGGTAGCGCATGGCACGGGTAGTATTTCAGAAAATACTACCTTGGAGGTCCTTGCCTTAAGCTTTTGGCCTAGATCCCTGTAATCATGTTTTAGGACCCTCCATCTTTCTCTAACTGTCATTGGTGCCAACGTGTACCAAGACTGCCGGGTCAATCCCAGCCCCCCCCAACAATCTGTCTACCCGATCCGCAATGTGCCAAACCCGAGCACCCGGGAGACATCATAATGTCTAGTTATGTACACTCCCAGATATCTCATTTTGTCTGGCATCCATTTTATTGGGAATGTTTTCTTTAGTGCACTTTCTGTTTCTATAGGTATGTGTAGGCCTATAGCCTCTGATTTAGTGTGATTCACTTTGAAGTTTGATAATTTGCCAAATTCGTCTAATGCATCAAATAGGTTTTTTAGAGAAGTTTCTGGGTTAGTCATGGAAAGTAAGGTATCGTCTGCGAATAAGGACAATTTGTATATATTGCTTCCTATAGGCACTCTCTCTATCCCCTGGTTCTCTCTAATCCTTGATGCTAATACTTCAATGCACATGGCAAACAGCATAGGTGAGAGTGAGCATCCCTGTCTAGTTCCGTTGGAGACTTTAAATGGTGCTAAAGTGTAGCCTGAGGTACCTACTGTAGCTATTGGGTTGGAGTATAACGCTTTAATGCCCATGATGAAATTTTCGTGTATGCCCATCTCTCTGAAAACTCGAAACATAAACGACCAGTCCACTCGGTCAAAAGCCTTCTCGGCATCTAGCCCCAGGATCAGGGTGGGGCGTTGGTTCGTATTACTGTTGTGAATGATATTAATTATTCTCCGAATGTTATCGGAAGCTTGACGTTCTGGGGTGAACCCCACCTGGTCCGGATGGATCAAGGTGTTTAGTACTCGGTTCAATCTAGTTGCTAAAATTTTGGCGAATAGTTTTATGTCTGTGTTGATCAGAGAGATGGGCCTATAGCTAGAACATAGCGCAGGATCTTTCCCTTCTTTTAGTATGACGATAATGGAGGCTTGTAAGGATTCTTTCGGCGGGGCTTCACCATCTAGAATCTTGTTGAACCATCGGACTAGGTATGGTTTCAATATGTTTTCAAATTTCTTATAGTAGAAGTTAGTGAACCCGTCTGGGCCCGGGGCTTTAGAGTTCTTGAGGGATTTAATAGCTGCTGATACTCCTCAAATGTTATTGGGGCTCCTAAATGGGCAGATTCTATTTCATCTAGTTTGGTTAATTTTTATGCTTTTATGTATTCATCTAGTTTTGTTTCTAGCTCCATATTATCTCGGGCTGGGTTTGTCAGGTTATATAAGTCGCTGTAGTATTGAACGAACTCTTTATTGATTTTGGCTGGGTTATACAGTGGCGACACAGTTTATTCTAATGCGACTAGAGCCGCGAGGTTTCCCGGCTTTGTTATTAAATTCCCTCGGCGTGCCGCGCGTCACCAATGTGCGGTCACGCTTCATCGGGAGCGTGCGCGCACGGCGTGTGCATGCCCAGGGCTCCCCGAAGGGAGCCCTGGTGTCCCGAGATGTGGGGGATGGTGGTGGGGGGCTCCGGGGGACCCGGTGGACCTGGAGAGGGGAGCGGGATGCCTCAATCGGAGGACCGATCCTCCGAGGCTCTGGCGCGCGTGCGGGACAACCTGGCGAGCGCCCAGTATCTGTCGCGGCCGAGACCGGGCAAATGTTAGAATAAACTTGGCCGTGACAGTAAGTTAAATTATTTTGGTTTGTTTTAATGCTACATATATTAAGGCTCGCTGTTTTATTTCAGAGTTTGGCTGCCAATTGTCTGTCTGCTTTGTTGCCTTTTTCATAGAAGGTCTGGTTTGTCCACCTCATTGCTTTCTCGGTGTCTTCTATCACTATACCTTTAAGTTCTGATCTATCTTTATCATCATGGCTCTAACGGGATCAGTTGGATTTTGTTGATAAATCTCTTCGTTATTACTAATGCTATAATTGAGGCTGTTTATCCTCTTTATTTTCTCCCTTTTCCTATAAGAGGCAATGCAGATTACCTTGCCCCTTAGAGTGGCTTTGTGCGCTGCCCATAGTGTGCAGTCGCTGACTTGGCCGTTGTCGTTTAGTGAGAAATAATCTCACATGTCAGTTTCTATGGCTTTTTTGGTTTTTGGTATCCTGAGCAGAAGGTCGTTCATACGCCAGAGTGTGCCTGTCAGCCTCTGGTGCATGTCTCTTATGGTTAATGATACCGGGGCGTGGTCTGACCATGTTATATTGTCTATATCTGCTTTTGTTATCCGGCCAGCCAATTCTCTAGATATAAGGATTGTATTGTATGTCTTTATTGTATTGTACTGTATGTCTTTATTTATAAAGCGCCATTAATGTACATAGCGATTCACAGCAGTTATACACGTGGTAATCAAATAAATAACAGATAATATAAATAACAGATCATGGGAATAAGTGCTTTAGACATAAAAGTAACATTAAGGAAAAGGAGTCCCTGCCCCGAGGAACTTACAGTCTAATTGGTAGGTAGGGAGAATGTACAGAGACAGTAGGAGGGAGTTCTGGTAAGTGCGTCTGCAGGGGGCCAAGCTTTATGTATCATGTGTTCAGAATATCCACAGTGCTATTCATATGCTTCTTTAAGCAAGTGCGTCTTGAGTTGGGTTAAAGGTGGATAGAGAGGGTGCTAGTCGGGCACTGAGGGGAAGGGCATTCCAGAGGTGTGGGGCAGTTAGTGAAAAAGATTTAAGGTGGGAGAGGGCTTTAGATACAAAGGGGGTAGAAAGAAGACATCCTTGAGAAGAACGCAAGAGTCTGGATGGTGCATAACGAGAAATTAGGGCTGAGATGTAAGGAGGGGCAGAAGAGTGTAAAGCTTTAAAAGTGAGGAGAACAATGGAGTGTGAGATGTGGGATTTGATCGGAAGCCAGGAGAGGGATTTCATGAGGGGAGATGCTGAGACAGATCTCGGAAAGAGTTGAGTGATTCTGGCAGCAGCGTTTAGGATAGATTGTAGGGGAGACAGGTGAGAGGTAGGAAGGCCGGACAGCAGGAGGTTACAGTAATCAAGATGGGAGAGAATGAGGGCCTGAGTCAGAGTTTTAGCAGTCGAGCAACAGAGGAAAGGGCGTATCTTTGTTATATTGCGGAGGAAAAAGCGACAAGTTTTAGAAATGTTTTGAATGTCAGGGGCGAATGTGAGAGAGGAGTCCAGTGTGAACCCTAGGCAGGGTGCTTGGGCTACTGGGTGAATGATCGTAGTTCCAACAGTAATGTGGAAGGAGGTAGTAGGGGTAGGTTTGGGAGGAATTATGAGGAGCTCTGTTTTAGCCATGTTGAGTTTAAGGCGGCGGAGGGCCATCCAGGATGATATAGCAGAGAGACATTCAGAAACTTTGGTTTCTACAGCAGGTGTAAGGTCGGGTGTTGAAAAGTATATTTGTGTGACGTCAGCATAGAGGTGATAATTAAACCCAAAAGATGTTATTAGGTCACCTAGAGAGAGTGTATACAGAGAAAAGAGAAGAGGTCCCAGGAAGGAGCCCTAGGGTACCCCCACAGAGAGATCAATAGAGGAGGAGGAGGTGTTAGCAGAAGAGACACTGAAAGTACGATGGGAGAGGTAAGAGGAGATCCAGGATAGAGCTTTGTTCTGAATACCAAGAGTATAGAGAATGTGAAGGAGAAGAGGGTGGTCCACGGTGTCAAATGCTGCAGAGAGGACGAGTAATATGAGCAGAGTGTAATGACCTCTGTCTTTGGCAGCATGGAGGTCGTCAGTTATTTTAGTGAGGGCTGTTTCCGTGGAGTGAGCCAGATTGTAGAGGGTCTAGGAGAGAATAGGTGTTGAGAAAATGGAGCAAGTGAGAGAATACAAGACGTTCAAGGAGTTTAGAGGCAAAAGGCAGGAGGGAGACAGGTCGATAGTTAGAAAGACAGGTAGGGTCAAGCTTGCTGTTTTTGAGTAATGGTATGACTGTTGCATGTTTGAAGGAGGATGGAAAGGTTCCAGAGCAGAGGGAGGAGTTAAAAATGTGTGTGAGCGTAGGGATTATAGTAGGAGCAAGAGGTTTTAGGAGATGGGAGGGAATGGGGTCAAGAGGGCAAGTGGTAGAGGGAGAAGAGGCGATCAACAGCGACACATCCTCCTCTGAGACAGTGGAAAAAGAGTCAAGGAAGGCAGGAGGAGATTTAGGAAGAGGTGTAGGATGGGAAGAAGAAAAAGAGGGGATGTTCTGACGTATGGATTCCACCTTTTCCTTAAAATAGTCAGCAAAGTCCTGAGCAGAGATGGAGGAAGGAGAGGCAGCTGAGGGTGGTTTGAGTAGAGTATCAAAGACAGAGAACAGTCGGCGTGGGTTACATGTTGATTAGTGAAGAAAAGTAGGCTTGTTTAGCTTGCGAGAGGGCAGAGTTGAAACAGGATAGCATAAATTTGTAGTGAAGGAAGTCTGCGAGAGTATGAGATTTCCTCCAGAGGCGTTCAGAGGAACGAGTGGAGGAATGCAGCATGCGCGTGTGGGAATTTAACCAGGGTCTAGGGTTAGAAGGGCGAGTGCGGCAGAGAGAAAGCGGGGCATGTAGATCAAGAGAGAAGGACAAGGCAGAGTTGTAGTTCCTGACCAGGTTGTCAGGGTCTGTAGCAGAGCTGAGAGAGGAGAGGGAGGAGTGTAAAGTGGACTCAAAGTCAGGTAAGTGAATAGAGCGCAGGTTTCTGCAAAACCAGGGGAGGTAGACGGAGGTGGAGAAAGGGATAAGCGAGAATGAAATGAGGTGATGGTCAGAGAGAGGAAAAGGGGAAATTGAGAAATCGGAGAGAGAGAAGTTTTTAGTGAAAACCAGATCTAATTAGTGGCCATCCTTGTGGGTGCTGGCTGCAGTCCACTGTTGAAGGCCAAAAGAAGAGGTTAGAGAGAGAAAGTGGGAAGCCCAAGGGAGGGGGGGGGGGTCATCAATGTGGCAGTTGAATTCCCCAAGGAGAAGAACAGGGGAGTCTGAGGAGAGAAAGAAAGAGAGCCAGGATTCAACGTGAGAGAGAAAGGCAGAAGGGGGATGAGTAGAGGTAGGTGGGCGATAGATGACCGCCACGTGGACCGGGAGAGGAGAGAAGATCTGGACTGTGTGAACCTCAAAGGAGGGAAAAGCAAGAGAGGGGGGAATAGGAAGAGTTCGGTAACGGCAGAGAGAGGAGAGCAGGAGCCCCACGCCTCCACCCCTGCAATCAGGGCACGGAGTGTGGGAGAAGGAAAGGCCACCGTAGGAGTGGGCAGCTTCCAGAGCACAGTCAGACTGAGTGAGCCAGGTCTCAGTTATAGCAAATAGAAGCAGGGAGTGAGAGAGAAAGAAGTAATGCACAGAGAGGAACTTGTTAGAGAGGGTGCGAGCATTCCAAAGGGCACAGGAGAAAGGGAGAGAGGAGGGAGGGTGGCAGGGGATGGGTATGAGGTTGGAGGGGTTAACACAAGAAGGAGTAGAAGTTGCATGTGGGAGGCGAGGAAGAGAGCAAGTAGAAATAAGGCACGGACCAGGATTGGGAGAGATATCCCCAGAAGCAAGGAGGAGAAGCATGGAAAGAAAGAGAATGTGTGAGGATGAATTTTAGGGGTGTGTTTTAGTGCAGGGTGTATAGTTGTGTTGTGTGGTGATAGAGGGCGCAGGTAAGAAAGGAGTTCATGTGAACTGAGAAGTGGGGAAGAAAGGAGAGATGGAGATATATGAATAGAGTTAGAGACATAAGGATATAGTCAATGCGGGTGTATTGCCTATGTGGGGCTGAGTAGAAGGTAAATCCTTTGGTTATGGGGTTCATTAATCTCCAAGAGTCGACCAACCCGCTCGTTTTTATGTTTTGTTTAAGGGCAATTGAGCTCCTCAATCTCGAGTGGTGCTCTTTGCTCGTGAGTCTCGCCTTGTCTTTAGTTCAATCTATAACTGTGTTAAGATCACCTCCAATTATTAAGTAGCCCTTCTTGTTCTGGTTTATTATGTCTAAGGCCTCATTGATGAAGCTCTCCTGGTCGGTATTAGGGGCGTATAGGCATACTAGCGTTAGTTCAGCTGTGCCCAGTTTGCCTGAAACAATTAGCATTCTGCCGATCTTATCTCTTTTTATTTTTTCTACTTCAAAGGGGACGCTGGTTCTAATCAGGATGGCTACTCCTGCTTTTTTAATCTATCGCTGGTGAGTGGAAGATTTGGTGGAAATTCCTATCTTTTAACCGGACCGTATCTTCTCTATTTAGATGTGTTTCCTGAATCATATGTATGTCGCTTTGCCTAGCTTTGAGATCCCTAAACAATAGTCTCCTTTTCATGGGTGAGTTTAGTCCCTTTACATTCTGGGTGTTTAGCTTTAGTAATTTAGCCATGTACTTGTGTAAGATATCTTGCGTAGGTAAGCGTTACGGACATCTTTTTGTTATTGGGTGTCCTTTGAGGGTTTACAGGTTGCCTAGATCCTATTTTAGCTTGTTTTTTGGTTGTCTCTCTTCAGGTGTATACAAGTGTGTATTGATTGGGATGGAATGGGGGGTGTGGGGTAGAACTAAAATAACCTTGGGGGGTTTTAACCTGGTATGGGGTAGGGCCCTCTGTTGCTTTGGGCCTATGACTCTGCTTTTAGGGTGTTTGGGACATGCAGAGTCAAGAAAAAGTGAAGGGTGTGTGTGGGGTGCAATGTGGTACTTGCAGTCTGAAAGGTTGCGAACGTATACAGTCAGCGTCTCTGCTTGGACCCGCATCGGTTGTCCGGTTTGTTGGGTGACGTTCCTTTCTAGTGAGACAAAATGGAACTAGAACACATATATAAAGAGATAAAACACAACAGTCAAACTTTTGGAACAATCATAACGTAAAATGGAACACGGTTACATTGTTAGTTAAGCTAAACAAAGTCTTTAGAGGAATAATAATGGCTTATTCCTGCTTCTATCAAGTGTTTAGTTGTTCTACTCTCTTTTTCTCTCCCTCGTGCCCCCCGTTGCTCGCAACCTTCTATTTGAACCGGCATAGAAAGTCCAGGGTGGGTGCACCAAGTGGGATGAGCCTGTCTCTCCTATGCTCTCAGAGCTTTGTCAAGTTCAGGCTACCAAGCCTCAGTGTTTGAGGCATGGTAAGTTATCTTGGGTTCCTTGGCACTCTGGACCACATTTCTCGTCTCGGCTGTGGGCGTGTCCTCGTTGTGCCGCTCTTTAATTCCTCTGGAATCTCTAGGCCCATCGTGGACATGAATTCCGGTCCTTCCTCTGGGGTTCTTAAGGTGGCTTGTTTTCCCTTGTGTGAAGCTTGGAGGCGGAAGGGGAAGCCCCACCTGTACCTGACGTCCTTACTTCTCAGGTAGCTTGTGATTTCTGAGTTCGCGTCTTTTGGCGATTGTTGTTGGTGCGAGGTCTGAGAAGATCTGTAGTTCTGCATTTTCAAAGGTGATCTTGTCTAGGTTTCTGACGTTGTTGAATATTTCCTCTTTGATGGTATAATAGTGGAGCCTTGTAATTATATCTCTGGGCCCTCTGTTTTCCAGTCCCAGCTTAGCGTTGGTAGCTACAGGGAGGATACTCTGGAATAGTCTGTTGAGGTAGGGCTTGATTTCTTCATTGGGGACTGACTCTGGAATGTTACAGATTCTGAGATTGTTCCTCTGAGATCTATTCTCTGCCTCTTCTTGGGCATCCTGGAGTCGGGCAATCTGTTCTTTTATTTGGGATATTTCTCCGTCGGTCTCCACTTGCTTTTCGGTGACCTCCTTCACAGCTACCTCCAGTCCTGTTGTCCTTTCTTTCACCTCCACGACCCTGGTATGGAGGCTCTGCATTGCGCTTTGCAGCTCCTCGTGGAACGCCTGCTTTATTTCTTTAACTCAGGCTTTTAGCTCATTTCTGATGTCTGGGCTTAGCTCTGCATCGGAGTCCGAGTCCATTTACTCTGGATCTAGGGCTTTTGCTGCTTTACCTTTGCCTGTTAGTGAGGGCGTAACGCTTCTTTTCGTGAAGAACATGGAGGCTTCTGGTTTACCGGACTTTCTGGGGGGAGCCATGTCGCCGGCGCTCAGCTGGAGGGTGTGCGAGTGTATCAGTCCTCAATCTTTCTTTTTATGCTTTATTTGTCTGCGTTAGGTTATAGAAACTCGGAGAAAATCTTGTTCTTCTTCTGGGCTTATTTCAGTACCACAGTTGCATCTCCTCACTTGGACATTTTGCTAATGCATGGGTCTAAGTGCATAAACCCTGGTTCTTAAGAGTTTTCGTCGGAGGTTGGGAGAGAGGAGGGGAGAGGGGGGGAAGGGGGCGTCCATGTGACCGGCTGCTCAGCACTTAGTTTCAGGTTTTGATGTTCAGATAGTGCACGTGTTATGTAGCTTGATGTTCAGTCCATTTTATTTAATAGATATCTATACATATATATTTAGGCACTGTACCGTGTATAAGTTTCACTGGATGTGCACTGAGCTCTGTCTGTGTTTTATGTTCTGTCAGTAGGGTCTCCCACAGATCACTCTGGGTTATCCTCTCTTCCCTCAGTCACAGATCACCGGCGGCCACCAAAGTGTGCAATGTATAAAATGTTTAATTCTTTGCTTTAGGGTTCAATGTCTATTTGCTGTGGTCACTTGTTGGGGGGATAGAGGGGGGGCACTCTCGTATCTTCACTCTTGGCTGGAGTTGCTCTGAGGTGGGTCTGATGTGGGGACTGGGGGGGGGGGGGGAGGCAGACTCCCCTCTGCCAGCTTTCCTTAAATGTGCAGACTGAGTGGCCTCTGCAGGGCCTCTGCAGGGAGCTGACCACTGAGGCACCGTTTGCAGACCGGAGGTGGGGGGTGAACCAGATGTCCACAGCATACTCTCTTCCGTCACAGTGTTGTGATACATGCATTATTTGAATGTTTTTATTCTAAGTGTACATTTTTAAGCCCTATAAAAGTTATGTTTTTAAGATTGGTCTGCACTATGGATACTTTTCCTTCTTTACATATACCACTGTTGCTGAGATTGGAGGTGTTCACCCCATCCGGAATAGGAGTTCCTCTTCTCGTCCAGAAATTGTTTCCAATTGCCCGTTTTTTATCTACATCTTGTGAGTAGGCTGTGCATATGAGCCAAGACATATCACATAGCGAATTCACAATTGTTTTATTGTCTACACTTAGATTGTTCTTTTGTTTTATTTCCCTTTATGCTCCCCCTGGATTGCGAACGGCATGACCAATCATGAGCCAGACCTGGTGCCCTACTCCTGGCAGTACTTAAAGGCAGGACCGCCCTAAATGTAGTAGTATCCTTCTCCCATTGAGGAAGGCAGATCACACAACAGGGAGCCTGAGATTAGGGCCTTCCCTTGTACTCTTCCCTCCGGGGGATATAGAGTACGGACCATATCTCTGCCTCTGCTAGGGAGATGGGGAAGAGCTAGGACGGCTGCGGGTGCCCTTGGTTTATAGTGGCGGTCCAGGGACCATCCTTCAGTGAGAGCTGAGAGTGCTGCATCGGGCAGAAGCCTGCCGTGTAACTGTGCTGTACAGAAGACAAACAGTTCTTGTTGTTATATACCTCCTGCCTGGTTATTAATACCATTTAAATGAACACAGAATTGTGTAGTTTTTTTCCATTTATAACTCGTGTTAGTGAAAATAAATGATTAGAGTAATATTATTTATAATAGCCATACTGTGAAAATAATATATTTTGTTAGTCTATATTATTAAATATCCGTCCTGGGACAAATACGTTTTGGTTGAAACATAGCAATTTAATGTTGTGCTAACTATGACAGACTAACTAAGGTTTACAACAAAAGACAGGGGTGCCCAATGCTACATCAAATTGACAAAACATATACATGGTAATAAGTATAAAGTTTAAGTCTGCATGCCAAACGTTCACAGTTTTAGTATTAGGACCTGCATTTTTGGTTATACCTTGACGTTTCGTATGCACCTAGATGTGGTCAGGCATTCTTGGAAGGGAGAACCTTAGATCAGCCCAAGACAGTCAGGAGAGACATTACAACCAAAATGCTCGCATAAGAGTGTTTCACCCGGGGGACCAGGTAATGTTATTACCCAGTTGTGAGAGCAAACTCCTAGCAAGGTGACATGGCCCATTCAAAGTACTCTGCCGCACCGGTGATGTGGATTACGAGATCTCTGAATCAGGGTCCAGGAAGGGTAATCAAATTTACCATGTGAACTTGCTGAAACCCTGTAAGGTGCAGAGGTCTCTGTTCATACACCCGGTGGAAGAGGAAACAGACCTGGATCCTGAGCCCCCACAGGGGAACACCGTTGGTGAGGATCAAATCCCTATGGGTAGCCAGTTGTCCACTGAACAAAAAGGGGACTTGTTAGAAATATTTAAACAATTCAATTTTTTTTTTCTGATTTACCAGGGCAAACGTATTTAGTTTCACATGTGATAGAGACAGCACCTTGAGTAAAAGTACTTTCTCGTAACAGGTTGCCTGAAAGCCGTTAGGCCCTTGTAGAGAAGGAGGTACAAGACATGTTAAATTTAGGTTTGATTGAGGTGTTGTCCAATAGTTATGGTCCCTAAACCATATGGGAAGGTAAGATTTTGTGTAGACCTTTGAATGGTCAATGTGATATCCAAGTTTGATGCATATTCGATGCCAAGGGTGGACGAGTTAATCGACGCCCTTGGTACAGCGGAGTATATATCCATGCTGGACCTAACAAAAGGATACTGGCAGATACCTTTAGAGGAGTGCAAAACCGCCTTTGCCACTCCCATAGGTTTATACCAGTTTGTGACAATGCCATTTGCACTGCATGGAGCCTCAGCCACTAATGTATAAAGTGCTGAGACCTCACAGGGCTTATGCCGCAGCCTATGTAAATAACATTGTCATTTATAGTAAACACTGGCGGGCCCTTCTAAATAGGTTGAAAGCGGTCCTCAGGTCTCTAGAGAGGCAGGGCTTACAGCAAACCCTCAGAAATGTGCCTTAGGTAAGGCGGAAACCAAGTAGTTGGTTTATGCAGTGGGAGGTGTAAAAGTAAGGCCACTAGCCGACAAGGTAGCTGCCCTGAAAGAAGTTCCGACCCCCCCGAACAAAAACAGACACGCTCTCTGTTGGGTTTAGCAGGGTACTATCGCCGGTTCATCCCTAACAAATCTGAAGTTGCAGCACCACTAACCGACCTCACAAAAATGTGGGCCCCTACACACAAGTGGTATGCTCGAGGGAGTGCCAGAGAGCCTTTGAGGAAGTAAAACGGTGTGTATCAGAGGGTCCTGTCCTTAAAATCACAGACTTTAATAGGCCTTTTATTGTACAAACCGATGCATCAGAGATAGGGCCAGGGGCAGTGCTGTCATAACAGTTTGAGGGAGTAAAACATCAGATCCTTTTTCTGCGTAGGAAATTGTTCCAGACAGAAAAAAACTACTCAATGATTGAGAAGGTGTGCCTCGCAGTAAAGTGGGCAATTGAGGCCTTGAAGCATTGCCTGGCAGGAGTCCATTATACTTTGGTGACACACCATGCTCCATTAAAGTGGTTATATACAATGAAAGACTCCAATGCTAGGTTGACCAAGTGGTATATGGCCCTTTAACCCTTCTTGTTTGAGATTCAGCACAGGCCTGGAAAGGAAAAATGTGAATGCCGATTTCTTCTCTAGAGAAGGGGTGGATGTTCAGGCTTCAGCCATGCGTGTCCCCAACCACACACTAACAGGGGAGGAATGTAAAAGCACTATGCCTGGCAGACCTATGTTTAGGTCTGCAGTGCAGCAGTTACCAGGTTAAATTTCAGCTGGAAAAAAGTTTGGTTAATTGGTCAGGTTCCAGCTACCTCATTAAGGGGCTTTAAAAACGCAGGCTGCTCACACATGCCTGGCTGTCTCAACCAGTGAGATACTGGAACGCTGGAGTAAAACTGCTTGCTACAAGGTCTGACTTTTCCTATGATATATCGTTGCTTATTGCTACTCTGGACCTTAAACAGCCCTTGCGGGGAAAAGGGTAAAGCCCTGCTCAGGACTTATTTTCTGTTTGTTTGCATATGCAGAAAAGAAGCTGTATGATTTTTGTATGCAATATTTGGAGGCTGAATAAACAAGCCCATTCTAAGAAACCCACGTGTTGTTGCATTGACCCTGCAACAACAATGAAGTTGAGATTTCCATGTATCAATGTGAGCGCTGAGGGAGTAAAATCATAAAAAAGGTTGTAACGCAATTTTTATAAAGTTTCATAAAAATTGATGAATCAAAGTCCCCCTATTTTAATAGTCCTAACATTATGGGCATAAGGGGATTTTCCTTCAGATGGCCGGAACAGAGGGTAACACTCAAGATTGTAATTGTGGTACTTCAGAAATGTTTGGCAGGAAATTCCTGTGAGTAAGCCATGCATAATTTAGCCCCGGACTTGTAAGACATCCCGCTGACATTGTCCCAGGATGTCTGGAAAAGTCCGAAGTTAAAAAGGTTCCAACGTCATACTGCTGCGACACACTTTATTCGAGCAAATGCCCAGTTTGTACCTGGCAGATACCTGGAATGCGCCGCTCCTCACCTCTTGCATGCTGCGTTGCGTTTGCCTTCCCAGCCACGGTTCATGCCTGGCTGACGGGGGCCTGATCTGTTAAATGATAATGATCAGGATTTAATAGGCTGCAATGCTTTGCGTGTCCACCAGATGGCATAAATTCATGAATTGTAATGCAGTATATATATATATATATATATATATATATATACTGTATAACAACAACCCCTATAAGCCCTAACATACAGTACTGTACACATACAGTACTGAATATGCACATACATAAATGATACTACTGTATGGGCGGCGGGGGCGAGATGTGTTTGCAGCAGAGAGAGATCCGCTGCTCTCTCTCTGCGCAAACATCCGCACATTAAAAATTATTTGAAATACATTTTTATTGATAGTGTAGGTGTGCAGGGGGTCTCCGGAGCTGAACCGCGTTGGTTTCAGGTCTGGGAACCCCCTGCTCCCCGAGATACAGCACCCTTTAGGGGGTGCCGGTATCCCTCTGCTTGGTTTAAAGGGCCCGACCACGTGTTCGCGGCCTGTAAACCAAGCAGAGCAGAGGGATACCGGCACCCCCTAAAGGGGCCTGTATCTCGGGGAGCAGGGGGTCCCCAGACCTGAAACCAGTGCGGTTCTGCTCTGGAGACCCTCTGCACATCTACACTATCAATAAAACACATACAGTATACAGTATAAATAAACACTCGTTCTTTACCTTAGCGGCTATGCGCTATGGTAAAGAAGCAGCATTTCTGTATTTTAATAATATTGTACAGTGAGCAGGGGGTTCCCTGAGCCAGAAATTAATGCTCAGGGACCCCCCCTGCTCCTGCTCAATATTATTAAAAATACAGAAATGCTGCTTCATTACCATAGCGGATAGCCGCTAAGGCAATGAAGGGGTTAACCCACCGTGCCCGCTTTATTGTGTGTAGTGGGGATGGGTGAGGGGGGTATTTGGCCCTTGGTGTGAGTTTAGGACTTGCGGGGGGGTTGCGGGTGCACTTAACCCCTTCACGACCGTAGCAGTTAATACCGCTACGGTCATGAAGGGGTTAAGCCCTCCCGCTACCCCCCCCCCCCCCGCAAGCCCTAAACAAGCACCGTTGGGGCTAATACCCCATTCACCCACCCCCGCCACCCACAATAAAAAAAAATACACACACACAGCAGCCGCCAAAAAAAAAAAAATCTAAATAAATAAATAAATGACAATAAATACATTTGAAATACATTTTTATTGATAGTGTAGATGTGCAGGGGGTCTCGGGAGCTGAACCGCGTTGGTTTCAGGTCTGGGAACCCCCTGCTCCCCGAGATACAGCCCCCTTTAGGGGGTGCCGGTATCCCTCTACTTGGTTTAAAGGGCCCGACCACGTGAAGGGTGGGTATCGGGCCTGTGTGGCTTAACCCCTTAATCGCCTTTGCGGTTATTATCTGATAAGGTGTTTAAGGGGTTAATTGATATCTGAATGTAATTGCAATGTATTGGCTTTTGATTTTTGTTTACTTGGTTGTAGGGCAGTATGCTTTTGATAACCCTTCTACATTTATTTGTACTGTATATTGGTTTATCATGGGTGTGTATATAACGTGTGTATATATATATATATATATATATATATATATATATATATATATATATATATATATACTGTATATATCTCTCTCTCTGTCTCTCTGTATATATATATATACAGTATATATATATATATATATAGCAAAGAATGACCTAGGCGCACATGTGCAGGGGAAGAGAAAAGAAAAAAGAGGAAAAAATCATAGGGCAGTATATTAATACAAACAGATTAGAAATCGGTAAGATATGCACTTACACTAGTAAGATCAATAAAGGCCTTTAATCCACTTAGGGACTCTCGAACTCAGCTCCTGTAGTTCATCTGTTTCTTGGCTCCTGGATCTTGGGAAGGGCTTATCCTGAAGGCTCCTTGCAGCAGTCACGTTGAGTCTGTTTTAGCAGACTATACCTTGATGTGGATCTCGTATAAGGGGATGGGTAGGGAATAAAAGGAGAAACATATGTGTAAAACCTTTTAATAAAACATCTAAGGGTAAAAAACAAAGGTATTTAACTCACATTCTATGAGTTAAAAACGGGCAGTAGAGAGTGTTTTGCGAGTCTCTCACACTCGTGGTATAGAACGCCGACTTCCAGACCTCCTCACACCGGCGAGTGCTTCCGCATCAGGTGATCCGGTCTTGTACGGCTCTCGCGAGATTTCCCTCTGTGTAATTCACTGCCAATGCTCCGTTCGGCTCACACTTATGGAATGTAGCATTGGAACACGATATGTCAGGCGAACAACAAGGACTTTGAAGACAAGAATGGGAGAGCCCCTGTATATAAGACCAGCTTTCAGCCCAGTGTTTGCAGCTACGCAAACACTCTCCCCCTCCTCAACTTCATCTTGAGTTGAGGGGGAGAGTGTTTGCGTAGCTGCAAACACTGGGCTGAAAGCTGGTCTTATATACAGGGGCTCTCCCATTCTTGTCTTCAAAGTCCTTGTTGTTCGCCTGACATATCGTGTTCCAAAGCTACATTCCATAAGTGTGAGCCGAACGGAGCATTGGCAGTGAATTACACAGAGGGAAATCTCGCGAGAGCCGTACAAGACCGGATCACCTGATGCGGAAGCACTCGCCGGTGTGAGGTCTGGAAGTCGGCGTTCTATACCACGAGTGTGAGAGACTCGCAAAACACTCTCTACTGCCCGTTTTTAACTCATAGAATGTGAGTTAAATACCTTTGTTTTTTACCCTTAGATGTTTTATTAAAAGGTTTTACACATATGTTTCTCCTTTTATTCCCTACCCATCCCCTTATACGAGATCCACATCAAGGTATAGTCTGATAAAACAGACTCAACGTGACTGCTGCAAGGAGCCTTCAGGATAAGCCCTTCCCAAGATCCAGGAGCCAAGAAACAGATGAACTACAGGAGCTGAGTTCGAGAGTCCCTAAGTGGATTAAAGGCCTTTATTGATCTTACTAGTGTAAGTGCATATCTTACCGATTTCTAATCTGTTTGTATTGATATACTGCCCTATGATTTTTTCCTCTTTTTTCTTTTCTCTTCCCCTGCACATGTGCGCCTAGGTCATTCTTTGCTATACATTCCCAGCGGCGTTGTGGAGCCGCAGACCTAACTTGGCTGCAAGTCTGTAGGGTTAGTAGATTGTAAGGGTATATACCGTTTATTGATTGATTGGCTGAGTGTGTTTTTTTAATTTATTTTAACCATATTCAACATATTGTTTTATATCTGCGCTGTTGTTTTTTGTCTGTATATATATATATATATAGTTGCATGATGAAGCCACAGTACAAATTCATGGGTGAAGGGTGGGTATCGGGCCTGTGTGGCTTAACCCCTTAATCACCTTTGCGGTTATTATCTGATAAGGTGTTTAAGGGGTTAATTGATATCTGAATGTAATTGCAATGTATTGGCTTTGTATTTGCTATGTATATTGTGGACAAGACAAGGATTTTGCTGGCAACGGACACTTCGTATTGATGAGGTCAGTAGTACTTTATTTATTTGTATATGCTAGTTAATGTTTTTAATAATGGGCAATTAATCTATTATTCATATCTGGATAATAGTTATTTTGCACATTATTGTACTGTAGGTGTTGGGGGGGAGGGTGTATTTATTGAATGTATAGGCCAGGTTTATTTTTTTTACATTTAGGGTTTGATTCCGTGGTTTTGCGTGGGGCCTATGGAGACCACCTGTGGGTATCCTCGGGTATCCTAAAGGGTAGCAGGCTGGTGGTTCCACGGGTGACACATGCGGGGATGACGATGTGTGGTCCCACTTCTGTGGGGGCACCTCCGACCCGTAGTCTGCGGGCATGACGATGTGTGGTCCCACTTCTGTGGGGGCACCGCGGACCCATAGTGAGCACCCGTGAGTTCCCCAGACCCCCATGGGAACCACCCGAGGCCCCGCAGACACCTGTGGGTTTGACCCGGGGCTCCCAGACATCCTTGGGCCTACCGTGGGGACCCAATTGTGGCCCACGGTGACCCAAGGAGACCAACTGAGGGCCATGGTGCTGGCAGGATCCAACAGCAGGCCTCCAGAACCTGTGGAATGCTGCTGGTAAACTGTAGGTCTGTCCAGGTGCCCTGCCAGCCCACCGGGGACTAGCGTGGGGCTGCGTTATGAACCCTGTATGTAAAAGGATAAATCTTGTATTTATGGGGGGGGCACAGGGGGTGGGTAATGTATTTAATAAATATAATGCTGTTTATTGTGGGTCATTGTACTGTTTTTAGTGTGGGTACTGGGGGTGGGGTGTTTCCCCAACGGTATGTGGGTAGGCCTCCCTTGTGGGTACTGACTGGGTGGTTAGGCCTCACGGGGGGGGGGGGGTTAGTGTGGGAGGGTATGTAGGCATCCCGAGTGGTGGGTGAGGGTGGGTTAACCCCTTCATGACTGTAGCGGTTAATAACCGCTATGGTGATTAAGGGGTTAGGGGACATTACTTTGTACTGTATGTTTTAATTTTTGTGTCTGTTTTGCAGAAGCGGAGGTTCCATGGCCAGGATGGGGGGGGGGGTAACGGTATGTGGGTAGGGGGTGAGGGTGGTTAGACCTCACAGTATGCACATTGGGTCCCCCCCCCCTCCCCACATTTACATACACTGCACTGACAGCAGGGAGGGAGATTTACTGGTAACAGAAACATCTCTCTGCCTTCAGTGTAATCTGTTTAAAGCCCCCTCCCCCCTAATGTGTGTTTCTGTAAAATCTCTCTCCCTTCAGTGTAATCTGTTTAACAGAAACATTAGGGGGGAGGGGGCTTTAGGCCTTTACATCTCTCTCCCTTCAGTGTAATCTGTTTAACAGAAACATTAGGGGGGAGGGGGCTTTAGGCCTTTACATCTCTCTCCCTTCAGTGTAATCTGTTTAACAGAAACATTAGGGGGGAGGGGGCTTTAAACAGATTACACTGAAGGCAGGGAGATACAGGGAATGTACTGTATTGTTCATCATGTACATTGCAATGCTGTGTATAAAGTATAAGGTTTTTTACAATTAGATAGATGTAATCCTTGGTATTGTAAGGGTTAGCTTTGGTTTTAAATTGTGTTTTCTGGTTGGTACTTACAGTATATATTGATTTTGGTTTACTTGATTGGTTAAAATAGTTGACTTGTTTGGAAGTGTTTGTATTTACTGGTAGAGTAGCTTGCAATTATATTGTTAACATTCATTTGCAGAATGAATATGGTGCATAGATTTTATGCATCATTTATACAATGTAAATGCAATGTACTGTGTGGATTGGAATGTTATGTTTTATATTGTAAAATCAGTTACGATTATTAAATGGATTATTATTATTGTCTGTATAGAGAAGCGTTATCTGTAGGACAGTATGATTTTGATAACCATTCTACATGTATTTGTATATTGGTTCATGTGTGTATATATACTGTATACTGTATACAGTGTATACAGTGTATATATATATATATATATATATATATATGTATATATGTATACAGTGTATATATATATATATATACACAGTATATACTGTATATGTATAGGGATTGTTATTATGTATATATATCCAGTATATATATCCAGTATATATATCCAGTATATATTTATTTCTCTTCATGTATTTATTTATTTATTTAGATTTATTTATTAATTGTGGGGCTGCTGTGTGTGTGTATTTTTTTTATTGTGGGTAGCGGGGGTGGGTGAATGGGGTATTATCCCCAACGGTGCTTGTTTAGGGCTTGCGGGGGGGGGGGGTAGCGGGAGGGCTTAACCCCTTCATGACCGTAGCGGTATTAACTGCTACGGTCGTGAAGGGGTTAAGTGCACCCGCAACCCCCCCGCAAGTCCTAAACTCACACCAAGGGCCAAATACCCCCCTCACCCATCCCCACTACATACAATAAAGCGGGCACGGTGGGTTAACCCCTTCATTGCCTTAGCGGCTATCCGCTATGGTAATGAAGCAGCATTTCTGTATTTTTAATAATATTGAGCAGGAGCAGGGGGGGTCCCTGAGCATTAATTTCTGGCTCAGGGAACCCCCTGCTCACTGTACAATATTATTAAAATACAGAAATGCTGCTTCTTTACCATAGCGCATAGCCGCTAAGGTAAAGAACGAGTGTTTATTTATACTGTATACTGTATGTGTTTTATTGATACTGTATACTGTATGTGTTTTATTGATACTGTACATGTGCAGAGGGTCCCCAGAGCAGAACCGCACTGGTTTCAGGTCTGGGGACCCCCTGCTCCCCAAGATACAGGCCCCTTTAGGGGGTGCCGGTATCCCTCTGCTCTGCTTGGTTTACAGGCCGCGATCACGTGGTCGGGCCCTTTAAACCAAGCAGAGGGATACCGGCACCCCCTAAAGGGGGCTGTATCTCGGGGAGCAGGGGGTTCCCAGACCTGAAACCAACGCGGTTCAGCTCCCGAGACCCCCTGCACATCTACACAATAAATAAAAATGTATTTCAAATGTATTTATTTATTTATGTATTGCGGGGATGCTGTGTGATTATTTTTTATTGTGGGTAGTGGGGGGGGGGGGGTGAAGGGGGTATTAGCCCCAACGGTGCTTGTTTTGGGCTTGCGGGGGGTAGCGGGAGTGGTTAACCCCTTCATGACTGTAGCGGTATTAACTGCTACGGTCGTGAAGGGGTTAAGTGCACCCGCAACCCCCCCGCAAGTCCTAAACTCACACCAAGGGCCAAATACCCCCTTCACCCACCCCCGCTACCCACAATAAAGCGGGCACGGTGGGTTAACCCCTTCATTGCCTTAGCGGCTATACGCTATGGCAATGAAGCAGCATTTCTGTACTTTTAATAATATTGTGCAGGAGCAGGGGGTCCCCTGAGTTTAGATTTCTGGCTCAGGGAACCCCCTGCTCACTGTACAATATTATTAAAAATACAGAAATGCTGCTTCTTTACCATAGCGCATAGCCGCTAAGGTAAAGAACGAGTGTTTATTTACTGTATATACTGTATGTGTTTTATTTATACTGTACATGTGCAGAGGGTCTCCGGAGCTGAACCGCGTTGGTTGCAAATGTTTCTCTCCACTTCAAATTAATACACGCACAAAGTCCAGCAGGACTGAAGTGTCATGCCATAGAATATCCCACATTCTGTAAAAAGGGGGGCGATAAAATAAACATCATTTCCAGAAGGGAATCCTATTGGATTTTTGAATTAAAAACGCTCAGCCCCCATGGTTTAAATGTTGAATTCGATCTGTCAGCCTTCCTCAAATAGGGATCAATATATCATTTGATTAGCTAGATGCCCTTGTCCTTGTCTGCCGGCAATATCAGCCATTGTGTGTTAACTTGCCCAGCACTAATAACATTTCAATTTTATTTTAATTTTAGTTTTATTCACCAAATTTATTACCACAATTAAATTAAGATAAATTACAAATCTAGCTTCACAATCACATGTATATTACATTATGATATTTTTATTAATCACGGTATTTTAATTAAATTAAATTTTGTTTATCACAACAAATTAATAATAATTAAACACTAATTCACGATGCCACATTAAATACTGATATTATAATATCACCCAAATTATGTTTAACTCGCGCATTTGTGTTCTCCACCCCTCGAAATGTGTCTCTCTAAACAAATAGTTTTAAAAAAAATTAGCTCACTACATTTACACAAGAGCTTGTTGACCATCAAGTCTCTGGTGTTAAGATACCCAATTGGGTTTGAGTATTCTATTTCTCTTAGTATATGCAAATCTGTGTGTCTTTTTGCATATGCTCCATATTGTAATTCTATCCATACTGATATTAGGGACATACAGTTCTTTATAAGGAAGGAGTATTTATCATTTTTAATATTTTCTTATAACATTCCTTTTGCACATTAATTTTCCCAAATCAATTTTCATCAATTAAATAACCAATGGATTTAAGTCCTATCACGAACACATGTCCCTGTGTCTAAGTATGGATGGGAGTAAAATACACAAAGTTTAATGATTATATAATTGTTGTAATATTGTATATGTATAAAATATTTGTGTTTAGTATTGCGCTTCATCTGTCAATGTGATTCAAAATTTCATGTTTCATGCCATCTGTCTAAAGCTGTTTAATGTTTTACAATTGATTTATATATGTATTCCCATAACGGAGGACTTTAAATTAGGGTGTATCCAAAAGACAATTACATCAACTATCCCAATTGAACTATATGGGGTATAAAAAGAAGCATAATCCCATGTAGCAACCATCCCTAACGAAGAAACCCATCAATAGGAGTTTCGAAACGCGTTGGAAAGGTTTTTGGCCACTCAGGGACACCATAGCAGTGAAATCCAGGCAGTGACGTCATCGGAGGAGACGATCGAGCGAACTCTGGCGGCAAGTAATCCACGAGTCCACGAGTATTGCAGCCGGTCCCCCCGCATCAACAGACGGACGCACCCCACGGCGAGCGGTGTCTTCTGGAGTTAAAGACCCTAAACCCTTGCACATATCCTACTCATGTCCGGTGAGTAGGATTTCAATTTTACCACGGCGGAGCAGCATATCTTCCTTAAGCACAAGCGCTTGGAAGTTTTACACTTCTTATCTGATTGATCAACTGTTTTATTAATTATTTCATATTCATTGTCATAAATTGTTTTAATAAATGCTCTCTATTTAATAAATGCTCTCAATTTATACATCATAGCATGTCCCTGGGTAATACACTATTGCAGTGTTTTTTGCCTTTTTTGTCTTCCTTTTCTGAGGTTTTCAGCTCAAAGAAAAGAACTGTTGCACAAGAATCCGTGTCATAGGCTACTGGTGCACACAGGTGTGCCCTATCGGTGCTTACTTCCTGGTTCCGTCCTGGCTGGCTATTGGATGCTCTGCCTTTATATACCTTGCGTCTGCTCTCATTCCTTGCTGAGCATAGTCTAGTGTGATGCCGTGCCTTGCTGCATTCCAGTTCCTGTGACCTTGCCTTGCTGATTAACCTCGTTGCCTACCTTGCTTGTCTTTTGGATTCCGCACCTCTCCTCTCCTGATCCGGCTACGAACAACCATTCTCCCGTCTCCAGTCCTGACCTTGGCTAAGTACTCCAATGAGCCGATATTCTCCTATCCTGAACCTTGCTACGTACCGCGACTATCCGATACTCTCCAACCCTGAACTTGACTACGCACTACGACAATCCGCAACTCTCCACTCCAGACCTGGCAGGTACTTACTCTAATCTCAAATCTATAACTCTGACCTGGCTTGAACGACTGCTCTACATCCTAGACGCGCCTGCGGGTCGGCATTAACCAATTTCCTACCTCAGCACCGCGGTCGCGCTTCGTTTGTGGTGAGCTACACGTTACAATAGGGCAATTAAAATATGTAGGATAAATAAGATATCCAGAGTGTGTGAGCACGCGAGACATAGAGAGCGCTAGACAGAGAGAGCGCGCGAGACAGAGAGACAGACAGGTTGACTGACAGGGGGGTGGGTGATTGACAGGGGGGGTGACTGATGGGGGGGGGTGACTGACGGGGGGGGGATGGGTGGCTGAGTGACCGACAGACTGACACATACATATACAGAAAAAAAAGAGTGCACACTCCTAGGGCATTTAGAGCATTATGAACAATTTATCAAAATAATTGACAACAAGGTCTGCTAGCAGTATAAAACACAATAAACATACAGAAATAAAAAGTCAAACCACTGGAGCTGATACCATGAATTGATAGATAAAAGCCTTGAGTGCTAAATGTTTCTGAGGATCAAATGAATGTCAATTGAAAAATGTGCAGAAGCGTGTAAACGGCAATAGAGTCCCGTGTGGTTTAATGCAATGAAAAAACACGGGGGTTAACTCCAGCAGCACGGATAAGTGAAAATTCAGAAACTAGGTATAAATTTCCCTCTACTATTGTGGGAGAAATCCACTATGACTGATTCGGGATTAACACACAACGTGCGCCCGTCACCTGGAACCACAGAGATAGAATGAGAGCAGGTTATAGCAGACCTGATGTATTGAAATCTGTATATACAGAAGATGTTAACCCCAGTAGTATCTTATTCAGTAGGTATTTCCCACACAAGTCCAGCATGAAGGTGGAATCCCATGCATCTCAAGGTGCTGTCTGCAGTTTAGCTGGAATTAACTCCTCCAATACTTGTAAGAGATGATGCTCCGTGAAGAGAAGCCTCATACCCTGCACTTTCACCTGCCGGCCTACCCCTGATGAAGTCATAGCTGATGAAACGTGTAGGGAGTCATAAAATCTACACCAGTGGATCAGCTGCTTTGAGAGTCCTGGTGGGAGAAAGTGCCTTTTGGCTAAGATCAAGTGTAGTGTTTATCCTACCTGTGGCAGGAGTAGGATGGACAGTGTCACAAATATGGTCCTATGGCCTTATCGAGAGGTGGGATGAGACCAAGATTTTCTTGGGTCTGAGCAACCCCGGCTGGGAGGAGTCCATGGGGGGGGGGGGGCGTTTGTAGTAGCATACTGTCTGTGTGAAGCTCACAGTGGGCAAGGTTATGCCCTAACGCAGCGACATACTGGTATGTCGAACCATTCCAGCGTGGACCCTTGAGGTAAAGGATCTACATCCCTCATTCCTGTAGTTCCTAGTCCTTCTGGCTAAGGGGGGGATGGCATTTTTTTAACCTGCCCGGCCCATTAGGGTTGGGGTGCTCTGGCACAACCCAAGCACTACGGCTTGTCAAAACCCCTCTTTGGGAAAACGACGTACTTGAACAAGTGGAGGCAGATATATATCCTCTTTCAGCGACTACTGAGATACTTAGCAAGTGTCCAGGACATTGCTCTCTGGACACTTGCTACGTATCTCAGTAGTCACTTACAGAGGATATATATCTGCCTCCACTTGGTTGTGTGGATATTGTATGTTTACTACCTATGTTTGTCTCGGTCTGTGTATGCTGCTCAATTATGTAAATAGTGGACTTAGATTTTCTAGCAATTGTCTTTTATTAGAGTGTGTTTTGCCTCTTAGGGTATCTCACTGCCCGGTCTGGGTTGTGGGAGACTAAATATTTGCCAACACCCCCATGGGTTAGCTCACACATGCATATCCATCTGTGCAATTTGTGTTAATATTATTGCTTGCTCATAGGATACTATACATGGCATTAGGGGTCACTTTTCACTTTATCAGTGAGGTTTCATACTTGCAATTTTGTCTCAGGGACACTGTGGATCATTTTTAATTTATATAGGTCTTCCCTGAAACACCCTTATTATCATACAGACAACCTGAATCTCAAGAAAATGATGGTGAAGAGTAAAGTATTCAACAGTACAACTGAATGCGGGACAAGACCGAGCTAGGACGCAAGATTGGGCACAATACAAATATCACACAGGAACCTGGGGACAAAATCAGAGGAAGGTTCACCTGTTCCTCCAACAATGTCGTGTACCTCATCATGTGCATGAAATGCCCAGGGGACTGCTACTACATAGGTGAGACGAGACTGGGGCTAAACAAGAGAATGAATCTGCATCGCCACAGCATCACACGTGGTACAAGAGACAGTCCTGTCAGCGAACATTTCTCTGACTCTAGCCATAAGATGAACGATCTTAAGGTGGCCATACTCAAAGGTAATCTTAGAACACTGAAAGAGACGGTTGCATGAATACAAATGTATGCAACTGTTCGGGACACTAAGCAGTGGCCTAAATCGAGACTGAAGTTTTATGAGTCATGTAACAGGGGACTTATCCCTGTTCAGTAATGTTCCTTTAATCTAGCAGTGTGGTAGTTAATTACTAAACACCACCTGCCTGATTAGATTGTTTACAAAAATCCTGCCTTTGAGACAGGAAGTGACTCTCTTTAGCTCTGACTGAGAGCTGACCTTTGGAGAGACAGAGCAGAGGTTCTTGAGTCCTAGGAGAGACTGACCAAAAGAAACCCAGATCTCTGGAGCTGACCAGTCTAACAAAATTACAAAGTTTGAGCCACCAAAGAAAGCACTAGCCAAACCTACAGCTGCCCAAAAGGCAACAAACAGAGGTAGGAGTGCAGAATCAAAGCCAGAAGAATCCTTAGCTGAAGAAGCTGAACTGGCGACTCCGTGGTGTAGAGAAGCTGCAGAAAGACCACTTCAAGAGAAGAAAACTCTAAGGGCTAGTCCTAACTGCCCTACAACTGTTGCCGTACATTTTGTCTACAAAAAGAGGAGTGCCCGACGCAACAGAAATCTCAAGACCGCGCACGCGATAAAAAGACTTTACGCGGAAAAAGTCCTCCTCGAGCGACTCAGGAGTGCTGATCTCAAGCATCTTCGGGAGGAGACAAAAATAAACTGGAGAAAGGGCTCCAATCCCAGCGGGACAGAGGGTTCTCTTCCTCCATCCACTCTCATTCAAGTCACAGAGATATCTAGAATGAGAGTGGAAGGATGAGCTTTGGCCGTGGTAAGCCCGAGCTTCCCACAAACAGGGGAGGTATGTAACAGGGGACTTATCCCTGTTCAGTAATGTTCCTTTAATCTAGCAGTGTGGTAGTTAATTACTAAACACCACCTGCCTGATTAGATTGTTTACAAAAATCCTGCCTTTGAGACAGGAAGTGACTCTCTTTTGCTCTGACTGAGAGCTGATCTTTGGAGAGACAGAGCAGAGGTTCTTGAGTCCCAGGAGAGACTGACCAAAAGAAACCCAGATCTCTGGAGCTGACCAGTCTTGAGCTTTGCCAGCCACACAGCAGAGCTGATTGCAAGACACCAAATAAGACTTCTAAACCTGGATGCTGATATTTTTTATGCACGCACGGGTGCGGTTCCAGGAGAGCAGAGAAGCTTACTCTACAGCAACTAAACAGATAAGACTTTCCTTATTAAAGCTGCAGTTCAGTCAATATCCTGCATGTGTGTTTTTTTTAATAAATCAGTTCTGTACTGTGAGTAAATACTTGTAGCATTTTCTTTTTTTTTAAAAACAACTTTGAAAGACAATTTTTTATGTATTCTAATGTAACGAGCATTTTTGTTTCTATAGCAACCCTTTAGAAAGGCACAACCCCTTCCTTTAATGCAACAGGCTCTGGCACACCCCTTTGTGAGTCCTGCCCCCACCACAGCCGTGCATGAGCCCAAATGTATCAGTCATTGCCTGGTCACATGATCTTCCCCCAGAACTGATAGAGCAGCAGCAGAAAAGGAGTAGCTCAGAATTAATTAATTAAACCTTATTCCATTGCACGTGTGTAGTTAATGTTAAATATTAACAACTCATTTAAAATCAAATTTGTATATATAATACTGTATATATATATATATTTTTTTTTTATATATACTGTATGTATATATGTATGTATGGATATATAGCGAAGGTCAGCAGCCGGCAGCGGAGGGAGAGAAGGACGGCATCCTGCAGCGAAGCTCGACAGCGGCAGAGGACAGTAGCCGGCGGCGGAGGGAGAGAAGGACGGCATCCTGCAGCGAAGCTCGGCAGCGGCAGAGGACAGCAGTGGTGGCGGAGGGAGAAGAGGACCATGTGAATGGGACAGGAGCGGGACAGGAGGGCGGTAGGGAGGAGTTACGCTGTAGCAGCGGCAGACACTGGAAGTCAGAGAATACTTCTGTCAGACCGCTTGTGTGTGTGTGTGTGTGTGTGTGTGTACACACACACACACACACACACACACACACACACACACACACACACACACACACACACACACACACACACACACACACACACACACACACACACCTCTATCTAGACAAATCACCCAAAAATCTACTCGCCCCAGTCCCACCTTTTAAAAAAAGAAATGGAATAAAATTCCTAGTAAGAACTAATAACATTTGTTTTTGACATAACCGTTTATTTATTGTATTACATTTATACTTTACTACAACTAGTCCTTGTTACTGTACATAGTTCCTTAATAATCTAGTAAAAAAAGTCAGATATAAGTGAGTGAGGGAGAGGGTGGGTGGGTAACGGAGAGGGTGGGACGGAGAGGGTGGGTCGGTGAGGGAGAGGGTGGGTGACTGGGTGGGTCGGTGAGGGAGAGGGTGGGTGACTGGGTGGGCGGGAGAGGGTGGGTGACAGAGGGTGGGTCGGTGAGGGAGAGGGTGGGTGACTGGGTGGGCGGGAGAGGGTGGGTGACTGGGTGGGCGGGAGAGGGTGGGTGACTGGGTGGGCGGGAGAGGGAGGGTCGGTGAGGGAGAGGGTGGGTGACTGGGTGGGCGGGAGAGGGAGAGGGTGGGTGACTGGGTGGGCGGGAGAGGGAGAGGGTGGGTGACTGGGTGGGCGGGAGAGGGTGGGTGACTGGGTGGGCGGGAGAGGGAGAGGGTGGGTGACTGGGTGGCCGGGCGGGAGGGGGTGAGTGGGTGGGTGGGCGGGAGAGGGTGAGTGGGTTTGAGGGTGAGTGGGTGGGTCAGTGGGTGAGTGGGTGGGAGAGGGTGAGTGGATGGGTGGGTGGGCGGGAGAGGGTGAGTGGATCGGTGGGCGGGAGAGGGTGAGTGGGTGGGCGGGAGAGGGTGAGTGGGTGGGTGGGCGGGATATATACACACACACACATATATATATACACACACAGACACACACATGTATATATATACACACACACACACACACACACATATATATATATATATACACACACACACACACACACACACACATATATATATATATATATATATAATCACACATACTCACCACCTTGCTGCCACCACTGCTCCGGGACACAACCCCTTCCCCCTTCCCCCACGGGGGCAGCGCAACCCCCCTGCATCTCCCGCACGGGCAGGGAGGCAGGCACAGGGATCGGAGCAGAAGGGGGCACATCTCCCGCTCCCCCCTCCCTTCCCCACCCCCCACAAGGCAGCGCAACCCCCCTGCATATCCCGCGCGGGCAGGGAGGCAGGCACAGGGATCTCAGCAGAAGGGAGACACATCTCCCGCTCCCCCCTCCCCACTGGCGGCACAAGCCCCCTCCATCTCGCGCAGGCTGACAGCCACAGGGATCGGGCAGAAGGGGGCACCACACAGCGGCAGATCGGGAGCGAGCACACGTCACTGGGAGACTCATGAATATTCATGATCTTCCACTGACTTCCGGAGGCAAATTATAAACAAATGCCAGCTTTTAATACGTCACAAAAATTTCGCCGATCAATACATGGAGAACGGATTGACTGACAGCTATACAGTTCTTTAGTTAAGTAGAGATTGCACACATTAAACTATTAAAGTAAAAAAATAAATAAAATAAAAAAAAGACTGAACTGCAGCTTTAAGAGACTGCTTATATCTGCTTATTTTCATGTTATGTGTTTGGGCTGGGAGAAGCTTAACTAATGGAGATGTGAACTAATTGCAAGGATTTCACTAGAAATACTCCCAAGTGAATGGAAGCTTTGTTACCCCCCTGTGTTTGGATAATTTCCTGATGAAAAGGAAAAGGCACAATAAAGCCTATTAAAATTTCACATTATAAACATCTCCAAATTGTGTACCTCTGTGAACGTCCGTCTACAAGTCACTACTGACGAGAGAACTCTCTTCCATTGAGTGCTAATGGCCATGTCTATACATACTGCGCTATATGTATGCACACACAGCTGTCTCTTACACATACAAACACTATGTAATTCCAGCCCTATATACCAAAAGGGACCACATAGTATCTACACACAGTTTTAGCAATGCAACACCCTCTCACATTTTCACACCTATCCAAACCATTGATATACACTCCCACTCCACACACACCTTTTTTAAAGCTCTGTATACATACACTGTGGGCTCTTTATTTATATTTACATACTTACACAGACTGTTACATCCCTCACATTCAGGGACTATTTAACACCTCAAGTTATAAATCGCACACTACACTGGGGGGAGGGATGGGCTCTAATCCCATTCCAAGATGCACTGTTTTTGAGTAAACTCCTTGCCTGCTTTATTCAATGTAACATCGCCGGAAGAAGAGATCAGTGTATCTCGAAAGCTCGCACAAATAAAAGCATTTCGTTAGCCACAGAACGGTATCATCTATTCATTTTTTAATATATATATATACATACATATACTAAATAAGAATACCCCCAATTCATTAAACTAAGATATGCACACCTATTACGACAGACATCAAATATGGTTTCAGTGAAGGATACAATTAACGGTGACTAAAAAGGGGTTAGTTTAATAAATGATATAATAAAACAATGATAAAATAAAGCGAGGTTCACTGGTATATGCTAATAAGGTTCGGTCTAGATGTAAATAGTTGGGTAATTGAGATCCAACTCTATAATTCCTGCTGAACCCTTCAGAACAGGTAGTGACTGGTTATGAGGTATATCCACTCAAATGTTAGATAAGTTGTATAAATATACAGAGATCTACAGTAAGAGTACCTGTAGATCCCAGCAGGACTGGCATATTTCACACACAGTATACAGACACAATGCCAGTAAGCACACATATGCATTCCCCAGAATTTCACAAGTCTAGGGTTCCTCAACCAAAACAAAGCCGAAAACCACTGAGCTAGAGGGTGAGACAATTTTAACAAATTTTCCTTCCTGGAGGATACCTCCAGAATTTTATATATAAATGTTTTGGTATTTGGGTGGCTTGTTTTTATTACATTTTAGGATTGGTTAGTGGTATAATTTCTTGAATTGTTTTGTTGGTTAGGTGTTTATTTTATTATATTCCAGTATTTGGGGATAATTTGTATTCTTTTGCGATTTTGGTGTAAGAATAATTTTATTGATGTGTAAGTGAGGCTTTTTAGTTCTTTTATTCTTGTGCTGTATAGGTGTTTGTGTAATTCTTTAATTAGTGTATATTGTTGTGCTTGATTTTTTTTTTGTAGGTTGGCCATTGACTGCTATAGTGACTTATGCCGATTTTACATGGGTTTTGATGTACCTCTGTGACAATCAATGGATAGAGGGTATAGTGGCCCTTGGGTGGGTGGTTAGGTCTCCCGGATGGGTAGCGAGGGAGGGTGGATTAACCCCTTAATTACTACAGCGTTTATTAATTGCTAAGGTGATGAAGGGGTTAGGTGCCATTAGATTGTATTTTTTTATTGTACTATATATGGGAAGAGGGTGGGAAATAGTGGCGGCACGAGAGGTGTGAAATGAGGGAGGGGGGGGGTGCTTGCAATACTGCCAAGGGGTAATTTAATTTAACTCTAGTCCTTTGCCCCAGGAAATCTGTCAGCGGCCCTGGCCAGGGGATGGTTCCTGGTAGTGTTCCTGTGCAGTGGTAATCTTAAGACAGGTAATCATCCTACCTGGTTTTATGGTGCTTGGTTACTAGGCCGAATCATATCCCTGCCAACTTCTGCCTTGTGATAGTGATGTCATCACAGGATATACATAATAGGGAGAGGTTTCTATAAGGTCAAGTCCCAGGAGGAGTCGCAGGTGAGGGGCCACACTGTTAATAGTGTATATAGGTTATAATATAGAGGAGTCTAGGATATAGGGTAAAAATTCCCAATATTGTTTTATAGTTAGGGACAATTCTTTATTTAGATAGCATCCCCAATAATGATTCTACACTAATGTCATTATTCCCATAGCGGAAGATTATGCTTCAAAGTGGTTTCTCTAGCCAGAGCCCCCGAGGCATATCTGGATCAGCCCAATCAGAGGGTCCATAGTGGACTCTCACCCAGAAGGCCACAAAATTGCATTCAGTACCCAAGATGGGAATACGTACAGACACAGAGAGAGTAGTACAAGGCCCAGCAAGGGCTCAAAGGAGATGGAGCACCACCAACACTGTACAGCAGAGGGATTAATTAGCTAACTGTGAGGGTGAGGGGGTACCCGGGCCAGAAAATAAAAGGTATTATGCCCGGCTGGGTGCCCCCGAGTCATATTGTAAATGTGAAGTGTCAGCTCTGCAGCCCACTGCTGGTTGAGAGCCTGTAAATACATGAGAATTGTCTGTGTGTCCGGCAATGGATAAGCGGACCACACGCGCTAAAATGAGCTACATTGAATGACTGCGGTCGCCGTTAATGCTTGGTCCCTAGAGTTGCAACCACACATACCACATCACTGTATTTAGGTCAATTGGATAAGTGGGGTTGCGGTTAGGTAGTTCCACGCATTGCTACACTGAACCACGGCCTAAACCGCAGGTTAATTGGATAAGTGCAGTTGCGGTTAAGTTAGTTCCCTGCATTGCTACACTGACTCACGGCCTAAACCGCAGGTTAATTGAATAAGTATGGCAGCGGCCATGTCTGCGCTTCAGGCCTTGCAACAATGAGTCACTGCCCAAACCGCAGATAGGGAGAAAGTTTTAACCGCAGACCACAGATAATTAAATAGCTAACTTGAGCTAAGGACATGTGGGAAATGTGAAAATTTGTGTGGATACTGCTGGGGTCACAACAGTAAGGCAGCCATAGTTTACAGGTTGTTAACTTTTGGGGAAAATAGTAAATAAAGGTTCCCCTCTTTTTTAGTATTAAAATTATAAAGAGCCAGGGCATTTGCATTCAGGCAGCAAATACATTGGGAATTAGCAAGCTCAATTTATGACCGACCATTCCGGTGAGTAACTCATGCACATCTTAAGTGCGGACTTCTAAGACACCATGCTGAGACGACTTTAGAGTGTCTAGGAAAGTCCGGACTTGAAAAGGTAGAGACATTGGAAATTTTGAAGTGGAGGGAAGTAAAGATAAACAGGTTTCCCTGCCAGATGTAGACTTTCTGCCGCCAGAAAAGGGGCTTGGTCAGGTATGCTAAGCGGCTCAGGTGTGATAGCACATGACCCTTTGCATACCGTGAAGCCCCTTGCCCAACTGCAGGAACTGTGGGCAACTCAGCCATAGGGTGGCAATATGGTTCCCATGGAGTGATTGGCTGCACATTATAAAGATAGGACTTTGGTGCTTTCAAAAGTTTGTGCCGCCAATTGGAAAGTTAGTTCCATCATGTAACAAGATTCATCTGAGCTACTGTACATCGTGCGGTACAAGAAATCTCATCGTAACTAAGACTTTTACCTGGCTTCAAAAGTTTGTTATAACTAAGGATTCCCGAACGAATCCTGCAAGGACTAAATGAAAAGTTTCCTTTCGGCGAAGATACAGGGGTTGCAAGTGGCGCCCTAGTCAAGAACGAATTATCCTCTAAAGTTCCAGCACTCACAGACTATGGGAAAATGCTCAAAACATAGTATATGCCAAAGAATAAATAATTTAATGCAAGCACAAGATAATACAATATAACTTGGAGTGATGTTGCACAGGCAGTTAAATACAAGACCCTACAAAGGGGTAGTGAGGGGAAAAGGTAAATAGGGACAGGGAGTGGGGAAAACAATCAACAAGGTGTGGGGAGGGGGGGTGTCAACATATACAATGGGGGGAAAGAGAGGGTAATCGGGGGGCAACGTTTTGGAAAAAAACTCTTCCTCAGGCCCATTCCCCTGGGTCCAGAAGGACCACAAGGTACTTCCCTTGACCTTGTTATCCCCAACGGCCAGAGCAGCCCACAGAAATCAAGCTATATGCGTAATCCACACGGAGACTAAGTTCAATGGTAAAGTCCAAAGTCAGCAGGCGTATCAACGTAGTTTGGTAAAAAAATCAAACTGTCAGGTTATCAGCACTGATGAACCGTCTCTCACTCTAACTCCTGTCCAGCGGGGCTGCTCTTAACCCCGCGTTTGGGAATTGATGCCTAGAGACTAGATTTCTGAGGATTTCGTTCTGTTGACATTTTATTTAGTTTTGCCCCATCCCAGTAAGTGTTTATTCGTGCTATTTTGTTATTCAAGCTGTGTGTGTGTTAGGACCAATATGTCAGGCCAGAATCTGCACTCATGTTAAGCTTCCATTTTGTCTGGTCATAACTAGTTAAGATTCTGTAGTCAGCCTTTTGCTGAAATATAATTCATAAATGCACTCGGTTTCTGCTAAATTGCATTTCCTTTCTTCCTGGTCAGGATATTAATACGATACTTTTGTGTTGTCAATTTCCTGATGTTTTAGTTAGAATATAATAGAATGGTTCTCTGCAAGAAGCAAAATAGTGTAATATAGTTGCTAAAGACTCAAGGTCTCTTTTGATAACAGACAATGCATAAGCTATGTAGTCAGACATTGCTTGTATTGTAAAAGACACGTCCCAAAAGTCACGCCACTAATATGTCCTGCCCCTAAATCATGCCTCTAATCAAAGCTACGCCCAAGACACGCCTATGATACACCTATGTTACGCCTATGTTACGCCTCTAACCAATATCTTTTTTTTTCTGTATAAAAGTCATTACCCTAGGAGTAATAAATTGAGACAAAGGATTTGAAACCTGGCTTGTGTTACGTTTCATTTCGTTCGTCTTCCAGGCCTGATAGTTCCCCAAAGATCGAAGATAACAGTGGCAGGGCGTGGAAGCTTCTCCGGGGGAGTCTGCTGCAAACGGTGCAGATAGTGTATCCAGTCACAAGGCTTCAGTTTACTTGGCAGAGGAAAGGTTCCTCTCGGTTCTGAAGCCAGGGGAGGAAATAACGTATTTTCCTTCAGTTTTGGTGTCAGAAGTGGGATGTTCACAGAGGTGGTGAGTATATATGTAAACTTTTATATATGATGCTTCACCCCCTCTGGGAATTTAATAGGCCTAAATTGTGATTGAAGAATTGGGTTAGGCCCTTTTAAACAAAAAAATTGGTTAAGTCCAGTAAATTTTGTGTACGACTGGACTGTTATCTCTGATCTAGCTGAACTACAATTGTATATTGTGTAAGTATAAATATTGCAATTATTTGTCATAATTAAGCTGTTTGTCTATAAGCTACTAATGGTTTATGCTGGTCTCAGAAATCAATCAGGAATAATAGCTCAGAATAATGGTGTCTGTTTTAATTGTGGTGGTTTTGGTCATTGGCAGAGAGTGTGCCACTATTAGTCAGAAGCAGGGAAGTGCTGCTTTGCCTGTGGGGGCTCAGAGTGAAAGTCTCAGTAAAAAAAATAAATAAAAAAAACACCGCTACCTTATGTAAAAGAGTTTGTTTGTAACCCTGATGAATTTTTTCCTGAATGATTTCTTGTGTGAAAGTCATGCTGATTATCATCTGTACAAAAAATATGAATATTAGTTGCTCATGATGAAATCTAAATTTTAAAAGGTTTTAAAAAGGTGTACACCGAATATAGAGAGAAATACCTCACAACAAAAGGGGAGTATATTCAGCTCTGTCCCTGGTTATAGTTTGAAAGGTTTATACGTCCTGGCCAGGCGGATACTTTTTAAACCGGACACATTTCTTTTCGTTTGTGGTATTTCTATCTTAATAAAAGGAGGGTCACAGCCTCTCCCTTACAGTTTAAAGAATGTGAAGCATTCACATTAAAATTAACTAGCTCTGTGCTTAAGCAGTTTATTCATGAGAACAAGGTAATGTAGAACTGTCTTTTTTTCCGTAAAGCAGTAAGATAACACATTTCAATTTTATTTCTACAGGATTAAGATGTTTTTGTTTAAAATGCTGGTAAGAGCTCACAAGCACTGTTTGAATTAATATATTGTATTATATATGTATATAACGCCATTAATGTACATAGCGCTTCAAAAGGAGGGTGTCCGTGGTGTGAGCGGAGTGTGATGATATCTGCCTTTAGCAGCATGGAGGTCAGTTATTTTAGCGAGAATTGTCTCCGTTAAATAAGCAGTGTAGAAGCCATACAAGACAGGTAGGGTCAAGCTTGCTGTTTTTTTAGTCATGGTATAACTGTTGCATGTTTGAAGATATTTTGTTTAGTTTAAGAGAGGGCATAGTTAAAACGGGATAGCAATTGTATTGATGGAAGTTTCCAGGAATATGAGATTTCTTTCAGAAGGCATTCAGATGAATGAGTGAAAGAATGTTGCATGCTCTTGTAGGCATAGACTTGGTGTTTATAAGTAATTTGAAATATTCCCTTTATTTAATTTTTAAAAGACCATACAAAATGCAGTTTTAGGACAGCGTGGAAAGCTTCATATTTAACATTAAACTAATGTTACAATCCCCTGCGTGAGGATTAATCCAGCAGTTAATATGAATTAGACAGCGAAACCCGTTATCTGTACTTTGAGGTTTCTGGCTGTTTTCCCAGAAAAAAAAAAAAGCGCCTTGAAAATTATTTTTTCTTTCTTTTTAAAGTCAGAGTGTCTTTTAAAGTTAATGCTGGATGTGTGCTCAGCACTTTGCAAAGAATTCAAAATTATTTGTCTATTTTATAAGGAAATCTTTTGTTCAGGATTTCAGGATTTTTCTTATATTGTAAATGCCACAGTTGTTAAAAGACCTACTGCAGGCTTTTTCTTTTAACACAAGCAGTAAATATTTTTATAGTCACTACACATACAAATCTATTTACCAGTTTAATTTTGCTATATATCAAGCAACCTGTTTTCATAACTATTTTTGTATTTTTGTTCACATAGTTGTATAGATAATATATGAACAAAAGAGTTGAGATACATAGATTATTGATACACAATGCACAGCAGGTTCAGAATTTATTATAGCAATGTTAACTCCAAGGGCTCTTGCAGTAATAAAAAGTTGCTGCCATACTAACAGGGCTGACAGGCCCCTGGTAAAAAATAATAATACCTATGCAGATGTCACAGCAAAGCAGGTAGCAAGCCGTCCCTATGTTGAGGGATATATCATATCTGCCAAATTTATAATTTTGTAACCATTTATTTGTTTTTGGGTATGTCCTGGAAATAGAGTTAAAGGACAGGGGATATATAATTGCATAAGTGAACAGGGCATATATTATATACAAGGCATTTCACATTTTTAGCAGAATAGTTACAGTGGAGTGTTTGAGGTGAAAGCCAGGAGTAACTGTGGGTGTGGGACAATAGAAATGAGTGCAGTCTGTTGGGATGCTTGATTTGTGGGGCGAGTTTTAAGGTTAGTTAGTATTAAATGACTAAAAGGTTGACACCATTTGCATCAGAGAAAATGGCAGATGGCAGTTAGGTATGAATGAGAGTAAGTGTGTATTGGGAGAATAGAGATTGATTTGTAGTTTGAGACAGTGTTTTTGTCCCCATTTTTGAAGATTGGGACAACTCTGGCAGTTTTCCAGGTCTTTTGGGGTATGGCCTGCAGACAGGATAGAGTTGATTATGAAAGCAATTGGTTTGGCAAACGCTGACGTGCCAAGTTTTAGGAACTTGGATTGTAGCAAAGTCAAGTCCATATTGGTTGCTTAGTTTAAAATTTGAGGAGCGTTAAAGGGGAATATCTCTGTTTAATATTGTGGATGCTAATAATAGTAGTAACCATATTAACACAAGAATTTATTTCTAGGTATAAATTCTCTCCCTATGAGACACTTATGAGATGAGTTATGACCATCAGTAGTTCAAAGTAACGAATTAAGAACCATGTTATTGGTAATAAAACAATTAATAAGTATTGCATGCAACTAATATATATTTTTGAGTCTTTCTAGGCACAGGTTAAAGCTGAAAGTGCACCTACACAAGACGGGTTAATGGTCAAGCATTTTCTACGCAAGCACGCTCTTCATCCCAGATGAAAAGGCCATTTAAATACTACTCATCACCAGCATTGCAGTAAAAATTTCTTATCATCATGGATACACATCACGCACGTCAAAATAGTGCCAGCCTAAGCACAAACAGCTAATAAAGACAAAGACATAGCACCTGCAAATAAGTGTTTTGATGGACACAATACTCTCTGACCACTAATCATCAAGGGAGAAAGGTCATAGGCAAAAATGTCCAGGCCTCAACACACGAACTTTGACCTTTTTATTTTTACAGGTTTTTATTATTTTTCAGTTACAAATGTATGCTCCATTATGTTTGTGTAAGTGGCGTCCCATAAGGATGACAAAATAGTATAAGTTATTATTTGTTTAACTGTTTATTTTGTTTGGATTTATAGGTTAATAGAATCTCCCTGAAGAATGATATCCCGGTGGGAGAATGCTTTATTAGTAAAACACACGGTTATGTTAATTGCTCACAGGTAGAGTTAGAAACAGAAGAGATGCACCCAATACACAAGTGCTAAAAAGTAGTCTATGGGAAGAATAAGTTTCAGGGAATTTATTCCCAAATGTAGGAGTTGGATTACTGTATGACAGGTTTACAGGGATATCCTAAATCATACAACCACAGACATTTACTCACTTAACCAAGAATAGGTTTAGTTTAAATTAATGGCCCCGCATAATAAAATAGCTCTAGACTATATTTTAGCCTCAAAAGGAGGGGTATGTATGCGCCCTAGTTAAAGCGTAATGTTGTGTATTTATCCAGGATTTAGGGACCATGGGGACTTGGTGGTTGGATTGATTTGCTTTGAGCGAAGCTAGCGAATGTTTTTGTATGTGTGTGTTTGTCCTACTCATTGCTCTCTATGTGTTAAGTACAGCAAAACTCTGATCCAGAAGTGCGTTGCAACCCCCACCGACGCTATGCCTCTCTGCGGTGATGATGTCGCCAGTCCCCCAGAAGAAGAGACCGAAGAAGAAATCAACTGGGCTGATATAATGGCCGGAAAAGAAAGGAATGAAGTTATGCACAACTTGGACATCTTGGTCCATCAGGACTATGAAACGGTTAACTGTTCTGTTCTTTAAATAGACTGTCTCTTAAGGATATGGGGGGACTGAGAAGACTGGATATGAGGAAGGTGGGAGGTCACAAAGGGACGTGAGTCAACCACAAGGAAAGGATCACAAGTCAGCCATTTTGACCATAGCAGCCATCTTGGTCCGTTTTGCCATTCTGAGTAAATGCAGTATGAAAGATGTGTGCAAGAAGAATGTTTGTGCAGTCGCTCTTAGCAGAAATTAGCCCCCACCAATTCTCACAAATAGCTGACCCTTAGATTATGTGACATATTGAGATGTAAGCCATTTTCTAATCTATAGAAATATTTAATGATATATATATATATATATATATATATATATATCTCTCTATTGGTTGTGTGGCATGTGGGCCACTAAGATTGTACCCTGCAATCACACTGCCCTTTGTTATCTGGGTCTCATTCTTCCCACTTTCTATGTATGTGACACGTTAACCCAAGGGAAGCTGAGAAATCGAAAAGATCTGACCAGGACCATTAGTTCAACCCGCATTGCAGCTGGGGTTTTTATACCTAGTTTAGGTATTCTGGATCTCTATTCTAAATTAAGTGAGCTGATGGTAAATATTGATGATGCTCTTAATCAGACAAGTGATGCTATTATCCGTCTGACTAATGAACAAGAGCAAATCCGAACAGTATTATTACAGAATAGAATGGCTCTTGATTATCTGCTAGCCTCACAAGGAGGTGTTTGTAAACTTGTAGGACAGAAGTGCTGTGCCTATATTGAAGATGAGTCTGGCGCTATTCATAAAGATATGGATAAGCTACAGGAAATTCAGGCTAGGATGCGTAAAGAATCCTCAGGCCTTAGCTTAAATTGGATGTCAGGACTCACTAGTTGGATCGGAGATTTGGGTATGAAAATTCTCTGTTTTTATTGTAGTGATTAGTATAATCGCAGCAATTTTTGTTATTTTTCACTGTGCTAAGTGTGCAATGCTTTCATTTGTCTCAAGGAAACCTTCAGTTTCATCTCACGCCATGTATGCAACTAATAATTCATATGTGGCCATGAACAGAGTCTATGATACTATTGGTCCCCATAAGGCCATAGTCATAGAGAAGCGTACTTAGTAAGGGTATTTGTTCTTTTAGAGAACAAAAAGGAGGGAATTGTTAGGACCAATATGTCAGGCCAGAATCTGCACTCATGTTAAGCTTCCATTTTGTCTTGTCATAACTAGTTAAGATTCTGTAGTCAGCCTTTTGCTGAAATATAATTCCTAAATGCACTCGGTTTCTGCTAAATTGCATTTCCTTTCTTCCTGGTCAGGATATTAATACGATACTTTTGTGTTGTCAATTTCCTGATGTTTTAGTTAGAATAGAATGGTTCTCTGCAAGAAGCAAAATAGTGTAAAATAGTTGCTAAAGACTCAAGGTCTCTTTTGATAACAGACAATGAATAAGCTATGTATTCAGACAATTGCTTGTATTGGAAAAGACACGTCCCAAAAGTCACGCCACTAATATGTCCTGCTCCTAAATCATGCCTCTAATCAAAGCTACGCCCAAGACACGCCTATGATACACCTATGTTACGCCTCTAACCAATATCTTCTTTTTTTCTGTATAAAAGTCATTACCCTATGAGTAATAAATTGAGACAAAGGATTTGAAACCTGGCTTGCGTTACGTTTCATTTTGTTCGTCTTCCAGGCCTGATAGTTCCCCAAAGATCGAAGATAACAGTGGCAGGGCGTGGAAGCTTCTCCGGGGGAGTCTGCTGCAAACGGTGCAGATAGTGTATCCAGTCAAAAGGCTTCAGTTTACTTGGCAGAGGAAAGGTTCCTCTCGGTTCTGAAGCCAGGGGAGGAAATAACGGATTTTCCTTCAGTGTGTTTCTTGTGTAAATAAATGACAATTTATTTTCTCACACGTTTTGTTCAAAGGATCCGGGTAATTTGTGTGTTAAAAGCACTGGTCTCCCGTGACAGTAACATAAGCAGTAAAGCTTCAGCATCTCCCTAGCGGGCCGAGATTGAGGGGCAGCTAGGGAAGAGGCTACAGATAGCACCAGCAGACAGCAGTGATTAGACTAAGTGATATATACAATGTAAATGAGACTTCGCCGATGATGATTAATAAAGCTGCTGTTTGCATGAATAAAGTTCCTGGCGCCCATCATTGCAGTACCAACGCCTAGTCTGCATGGATCCAGCACCGTGACAAGGTAATCAACTCTGAGCAAGCCAATGCAAGAGACAGATATAAACTCCCTAGGAGCCAGGAAGGGTTACATACATAAATATTTTTTTAAAATTTGGAAATGATAAATTATAATAATTTGTGTGTGTATGTACTGTATGTGTATATATACAGTGGTTGACAAATCACCAAAAAATCTACTCGCCACACAAAAAAATCTACTCACCACCTAGTAGCAAACGTGTGCTGCTTGGGCCAATATTTACTCGCCCGGGGGTTAAATCCACTCGCCCGGGGCGAGCAAATGTATAGGTTTGTCGAACACTATATATATATATATATATATATATATATATATTAATCGCCTAACCATTTCCCGGTATTTCTGGATCTTGGGGCAAAACCACCAAATATGGGATATATCACCCACCTGGCCACATCCTCTCCAAAAAAAACTAGTGAAACTTGGGAAGATATTGTGCAGCCTAGCAGGTGTTAGGTACCACCTAAAGAGAATTTGATAGATATTCTCTTTGGTGACTGTACATATTGAGGTTTTTGAGGTTGCCTCTCAAATCACTTCCCAGTCATCCTGGTCTATTTCCACTTGGAGATCCCATTTCCGTTTAGACTCATGGTCTGGGGAAGGGGACAAGGTTTCCAGGTCATTATTGATAGTGGTGATCAGCCCTCTCTGGAATTTCCTATTTCTGCAGGATTCCAGTGGAGAGAGGGAAGACCGGTGACAGATAGGTATAAAGGAGAAAGTGCCTAATCCTGAAGATATCTAAAGAGTTCGCTTTTTGGGAGTGCGTATTTGTGGCAGAATTCCTCACATTTGATGATCTGACCCTCCAAGACCAGGTTGCCAAAATCCAGGACACCCTTCTCCCTCTAAGTATTAAATGCTTTAGATGCCATCCCTGAGGGAAATCCAGGGTTGTTGAACAATGGCACCATCATAGAGGGGTTCTCAGTCCATATTTAGATTTTGTGGTATGCCAGATACTTATGGTAAAGTTGATACTGCCAAGTATCTCTATCTGTCACCCATTTAATTGCTATTTTTGTTTATCCAAAGAAGGGCTGGCAGCTAGCAAGGATCCGTGAATGCGGATTCTATATCCACCCAACAATAAGATTTAGCTGGGATGTGCAAATAAATTATTTGTTTCAGGTGGCAAGCATAATAGTATTGTCTAATATTGGAAAGCGCCAGTTCACCTCCCAATTTTGGGATTGATAATTTTTGGTTAGGTGGATTCCCAGATATTTAATGTAATTATCTTTCCATCTATAGTTGAAGTTAAGCTTTAGTAATTTTGGTTCATGTTTGGGTAATGCAAGATTTAGGGCTTCATATTTTTCTGCATTTATTTTGTACCCAGAAAGTGCCCCAAACACTGCCAAGGAAGCTTGCAGTGGATGGTGTTAGATTTATAACATCACTGATTTATACAAATCGACATAGTTAAAGCTAGTACACTACTGATAAGACTTATTATTAAATAATTATTTTTGCGTTTTGTGTAATACTTATTGCTATTTTCACTGCATAAAACATTCTTCATTTGGAGCCATATTCACTTTTGTTAGGAGCGCTAAATGAAACGATCTGTTGAGTTTTGATTACATTATAAAAAAGTAATTTACAATAATCAGCATATGTTAGTTCCTGCACATACTCTTGTGCAGGGTTTCTTAATCCCAACTGGTTTTTATTTTTGTATTGTCAATCAGGTAAAAAAAACACATTTGCTCTCATTCTATTTCCATGTCTCTGTTACTGACCTCATCTCATTTTAATATATTTTGCTGTTCTCAAAGTCCATCAACTGACTTTCACACTTATTTTGACACATTTGTATTTACGGGACACTACAATGAATCATTAAGATCCTACCAAATGGTTACTTGAGCATTCCTGTTCCGTGAATATAAGAAGAAAGACTATTTACATCGATCACAAAAGGGATACCACAAATCTCTTTATCATCACTACACTTTTTTACATTTAAATTCATGCTTACAAACACATTTCAGAAAAGAATTTCTGCCTTATCGTAACCCTATCCTCTTCACCTGCAGTTAAATGATTCAATTTAAAATATGGATCTTAAATTCAGTTTAAAATATTTAGCCCTTATATCATATGATGTTTAAATGATCATCTATAATATGCTTTTAAGGTATCTATAACAAATGAAAGGGAATATGCATTTTTTTCTAAAATCAAGTGGGGATGAATGCAGTGTTCACAGTTCAGCAATGAAAGAAAAGCTGTAATGAAAATATTCATAATTTTATGCATTGCACTACAATGTGTGCAAAGACCCTCTAACAATTAATTTACAATTCGATAGCTATATGACAATTCCACACTGAAGCAGGTGACCAAAATAAAAGTTGAAAGGCAATATGTGAAAACAATACATTATTGTTGTGTGAGTGAGTCTGATGTTTCATCTCCCCATTAACCTCATATCCCATCCCCTCCATCACCCACCCAACCCAATGCACATGATCTCCCCAACCCTCACTTTACCCTAACCTTCCTAAACTCTCTCTAAAACCGTCCAAAGTCACCCACATCACCAATCGCCTCCCCTGTCCCCAACGTCCGACCCATCACCATGCAAATGACTAGACTAAATCCAGAGACCTGATCCCAACCTCGGCACACTAACCAAGTGTAGCCCCCTTTCCCCCTTTGTCTAGGGTGACCACGTGTAATGCTATTACCTGCGCGGCAAACAGGAGGCCTGATCCTCCGCCACTGGGAGCCTGGGGTGTGTTTAATGAATATACTAACAGCGCCTTCACCTGGGAAGGATCCTCACACAGTGGGATAGCCCCTCCCAAGACAATACAGTCAGTAATTGCACACAAGTGTATATATAACAGCATTTACTGAACAGTAACTTATAACAACAACTATGCAACATAACATAGCACATCACAGTATAATGAGAACCCCACCCAGTACCACCAGTGAGTGTCCCAAACGTACTTTGGGTGCTAGGCACCAATACCCTGTTGTCCTTTTCCCAGTGTCCAGCCCATCCAAAAGTGAAAGGAGTAGCGCTCTCCAGTGAACTGTTGGTGTACTTGTTGAGGTACCTGCCTAGGACTCCAGTACTCTGTGCGGCAGACTTACAAATGAGGAATGGTCTGATCCAGGAACGTGGCACTCAGCGATGGTGTCCGCCTCTGCGTTGGGTGGACTCCGGTAGGAGGGTCTCACCTTTAAGAGTCTTTGCTAACAACAAGGTGGTCTGGTCCCAGACAGCGATCACCACACGGCGTCTTCCTTGTGTCCCTGACACTATTGTATAGTTTTTGACACACACATATATATATATATATACATATATATACATATATATATATATATATATATATATATATAGGGGGCTCAGGGGTTCCCAAAAAGAGCTTGCTGGGGTTTTGTGTGTTTTGTTACTATAGTAAAATGGGTAAGCGTCACTATGTAAGGGGCTTTCCCTGCAGCACCCGCACGTGATTGGGACCTATTTGGGACCTAAGCGGAGTTTCTAGCCTAGTCTGAGTGCCACTAACACTCAGACCCTCCCTTCCCCTTGCCTGCCCTGGCTCCAACTAACAGTCCCCTTAACTGTCAGAATTCCAACTGTCAGAATCTCTCAGTCCTATTGGTTGCCTGGCAACATGTGGACTGCAGCCCCTGAAACTGTTGGAACTTGTAGTTCCCTTGCTGCTATACTCCTATGGAAAGGTAAGGGGACAAACAGGGGACCAGGGGGACCCAGGCTATACAAGCAAGCTCACAATGCATCTAACCCATAGCCCGACTATAAGGTTCCCACCCCTGCCCACCACAATGACATCTTAATTACTATATGTAACCACAACTTTGTTTTACTAACTAATGTACAACGCCCTGGATAAGGGTGCTATATAAATGGCGTTACTGTATAACCAAATAAATAAATCACTAGACTCATCTACAGGGATGAGAAATGCAGCCTAAGAACACTAGCCTCCCAATGTGTTTGACTTTAAGTTTCGTTTTTTTACCAAGTTATCTGCACAACGCTCATCTCCAGGCTATGAAGAGCACACTTAAAAGTCGGCTGCATCCACTAGTATACAATCTACTAATCAAAGCACAAGGATTAAAATGTTTGCTTTTTTACATTTCAGTTTGTCTGAATCCATGGCCATCTGTAATATCCCCTTTGAGTTCACACCTAATAATTCATAAGCATGCACCAGCTTCTGTAGACTTACATTGGCTGGTGTTCAATTTGAAAATAGATTTTACTAGAGTAAAATGGTCACACATTTCAGATTATAGCTGCCAGACATTCAGCCTGACATAGTGTCTCCTGACAATGTTGCAGAATTTACATGTCAAAATCTACTTGCCTAAGGATTCATGTATACTAAAATTGGTGAATGTTTCACAAGATGGGATAAATTTGCAAAACATTTTCTTTTGTGTAGATGTGAGCAGTCCATTTCATACACCTATTATATAAATCAGAATTATACATGAATCATAAGTAAGATAATTGTTTCCCACTGCTCTGTCCCACCTGAAAACATGTTACATGTTACATGTTAAATATAGATGATAGATATTTATCCTATATTTGTACTTACAGTATATTGATCCAGAGGAAGGCAAACAAAAACCCCAGTGAAATATTATCCATTAAGGTCCCAGTAACAGGGTGAATATCAGACACCAGCCCTACGCCTGGCAGACCTATGTGTAGGTCTGCAGTGCAGCAGTGACCGGGTAAAAGTTCAGCTGAGAAAAGGTCTAGTTCATTTGTCAGGTCCTAGATGCCTCAATAAGGGGCTTCAGAAACTCAGGCTGCTCACACATGCCAGGCTGTCTGAACCAGAGAGACACACTGCAACTCTGGAGGAAAATTGCTTTCCTTTAATCCCTGTGTGCTATATAAAAACTCTGGACTTTGAACTTATTTGTTTATGTTTGCTGAAAAGAAGCTGTATTATCTTTGTATGCCATATTTTTTAGGCTAAATAAACCAGGCAATTCAGAAACACACATGTGGTTGCATTGTCCCTGCAACATATGGTGTCATTAGTGGAATTTTGAGCTGTCCCTGCATCAAAAGGGCCACACAAATGTTTTTTTTTTTTTTTAAATGGAACATTTTTTTAAAAGAGTTTCTGTGCGAGCAGGCCAAACAGCAGGGACTGTTCATGCAGGAGCAGGCCAAACAGCCGCCAGAGCGAGATGAAAGTCAAGCAAAGCAAAACAGCTCCTAATCCTGCAGCAGGCAGCACAGGATGAGCGGATGGCCAGGTTGCCTGCCCAATCCCATGTGTCCGCCAGTCCAGAACTTCAGAACAAACCCCCGGTCCTGCTGAGGAATTGAGTCTGAACGAGGATCCAGAGGCTTTTCTATTGATGTTTGAAAGGGTTGCCGAGCCCCAGGGCTGGTATTTAGATCGCTGGGCAACCACCTCATAGAAGAATCCCAGGCCTCATATCGGGGCCTACCAGCAGATCAGGCAATGGACTATAAACAAGTAAAAGCAACTATACTGGATCACTTAGGTCTGTCCCCAGAGACCTACCGGCAGCAATTCTGGCATCTGACGTACACCTCTAAGATGAGACCCCGGGTCCTAGCTCAGCGCTTACTGGACTTGTGTACTCTAATAAAACGACCCTAGATGGCGCTCTGATACTCTAAAAGGTGCAAATAAGTACTATACAGTGTGCAAAATAATGCAAAGTGACAAATATAATATGCAAAGTGATAAATAAATAAAATCACGTGCAGTGAAGGAAGGTAAAAAACACTCAAACCCTTAGAAGGACTGTTTCAAGGTCCAAACGAACATGGGCAAAGAACGATGACACCTTAAAAAGAAATGAGACTACATAGTGCAATATTGTCTAAACAAAACACAAACAGTGAAAAAGCTCCCAAGTGAACACTCACAAAGTTCTAAAAATAAATAAGAAGTTATCCAACAAGGTGGGTGGTCACAGGCTGGAGCAGGTAGGAGGTAGTACAATCTCAAAAGAGAGAGACACGAAGCCAAGGTAAAATGGTAACACACGATTTATCCAAAACAATAAAATTGGAGGCTTACAAGATCCAAATGGAATATCAGCATGGAAGGTGAGGTGAAGATGGTAGCTGAGTAGCGATCTCAGGGTCACAACACACTGCCGCTGCAAGCCTCCGTTCTGCGTTCCTGCCAGGGGCCGATACGTCACTTCCGGTGTTTCGGCCGGTTGAAGGTGACGTCACGGGATTCCCAGCAGTCTCTCTCCTCTCAATCGTAGGCTGAGGGTCACGCTCTACGCGTTTCGCCGTTCTAAGTGATGACTTCGTCAGGAGTAGCAGTGACCTGTTAGAAGGGTCTTTATATACCCCCTAATCTACCAATAACCTCTCCTACTATAGGTCAATAGGTAAAAAAACATCCCTAACCAATGGGCAAATGAACTAAATACCCCATAAGCATAGAAATTGCATGTTACCTTTAAAGTAACATCATATATTCAAAGCTTTATACATTTATATTAAAACAAATAAGAATACAAATAAAAAGATCCTCCTTCAAGCTTTGAATATATGATGTGTTACTTTAAAGGTAACATGCAATTTCTATGCTAATGGTGTATTTAGTTCAAGTAACCCCTTGTTTGCTCGTGTCTGCACGAGGACGGAGTCTGAGGGCGGTTCCTGCTGTGTTTCCATTCTTGGCAGCTTGCCGCCTGCGCACAGCAACCGTGTCGCCCGCAATGCTGTCCCTGCAGTTGCCTCACGGGAGCAAGGACCCGAAATCTCCCTATCAGGGATCTGCTTGTTAGTAGGCACGCCTTCAGGGGCGACCTAGAGAAGGTCTAGAAGGGTATTTGTGGTTAAATGCCTGGATAAGCCTTGAGGCATGTACCTGTTCTTGGGAGATCCACTCTCGTTCCTCAGGGCCGAAACCCTTCCAATGTACCAGGTATTGGAGTTTTCCCCTTGATATTCTGGAATCGAGAATAGCCTGGACCTCAAACTATTGTTGGCACTCTACTAGGTTAGGTTGAGAGGGTAAGTCCAGGGCTGAAGAGTGGGGGTCTTGAATTAAGGGTTTTAAGAGGGACATGTGGAATACCAACGGAATTTTCATGGAAGCCGGTAGTTTCAGTCGATAGGCGAATGGGTTGACCTTTTCTGTGATGACAAAAAGCCCAATGAACTTCGGTGCTAATTTTGGATAGCACCTTTCTCTCAATACCTCCCTATACCTTCAGGTGGAGGTTCTTTGTCGAAAGCCAAACCCTTTGCCCTGGTGTGTAAGTGGGGGTCTCCCGACTATGACTGTCCGCCTGCTTTTTTTATGCAGTGATGGCATTTGTAAAGTTTCCCTGAATTTTATCCCAGGACTCATGGAGGTATTGAATCCTGCTCTCTGCCACAGGAACTCCAGAAATGATAACAGTGGTTGGAAGTGCAGAAGGGCGAAACCCGTAGTTGGTGAAGGGGGTTTGTCGAGTGGATTCATTTCTTAAATTTTTATGGGAGAACTCAGCCCATGGCAGAAGGTCCGTCCAATTGTCCTAAGCGTCCGAAATAAAACAGCGATTTAACTGCAGGCGAGATTGGTTGGTCCGTTCGGCCATTGGTTTGCGGGTGATATCCTGAGGAAAAATGAAAGGCGATGCCTAGTTGTTGGCAGAAGGCCCTCTAGAATTTGGATATGAACTGAGAGCCTCGGGCAGAAACGATAATGAGGTGTACCGTGTAGGCGAAAGATCTCCCTGATGAATACTTCGGACAGTCTGAAAGCACTGGGTAGGTCTTTGAGCGGAATACAATGTGCCTGTTTGGAGAAGCGGTCGACCACCACTAAGATAGTATCCATCCCCTTAGATCTAGGCAGCTCCACAATGAAGTCCATGGAAAGGTGGGTCCCATGGACGAACCGGAATCTGAAGGGGTTGAAAAAGACCGGGTGGTCTGTTGCGAGGTGTCTTGGTCTGAGCACAAGTGGCACATGCCGAGACAAAGTTCTTAATATCCTTACGCATAACTGGCCACCAGAAAGTCCGCTCCGAAAGGTCGATCGTCCTCCTAGTAACTGGATGGCCGGCAGTTTTGGATGCATGACCCCATTACCTTCCCTTGAAAAGTAGGTGGCGTGAATAACCGCCCATCTGGAACATTTAGGCCCTCTGGGATAAGAACTTGAGCCTTTGTGATGTCGCATAAGGCGTCGAAGGTGTTGGCTGAAAGAATACAGGTCAGGGGAAGCATGGTCTCCTGGCGATTCCCCGTCTTATCCTCCAATAGGAATTGTAGGGAGAGAGCGTCTGCCTTAATATTTTTTTGAGCTGGGGAGGTACGAAATGACTAAGTTGAATCGAGAAAAAAATAAAGACCAACGTGCCTGTCGCGCACCCTCAATATAGAATAGGTTCTTATGGTCTGTCAGAATGGTGACGGGACTTAGCGTGCCTTCAAGTAAGTGTCTACACTCATCTAGCGCCATTTTAATTGCCAGAAGTTCACGATTTCCCACGACGTCATATTGTTCCGTGGGGGAAAATTTCTTAGAAAAGGCGCATGGATGAAGTCGTGCTTGAGGGTTCTTCCTCTGGGAAGACACTGCTCTGGCGCCAACGTCTGAGACGTCCACCTCGAGTGTGAAGGGCAGTACTGGATCCGGGTGCACAAGTATGGGTGCTGAGACGAAGGCTTTCTTCAGCCTTTCAAAGGCACTAGTAGCTTCCGGTGGGAAGAGAGCCGGATCAGCTTGTTTGGGGGTTAAGGCCGTGATCGTTCCTACTACTGAGAAGTTTTGAATAAATCTCTGGTAATAGTTTGCGAACCCCAGAAACCTTTGTACGGCTTTGAGCGACATGGAGCAAAGCCAATCTATCACCGCTTTCACCTTGGTAGGATCCATGGCGAGTCCAGTATTGGAGATGATATATCCCAAGAAGGAAGTCGTTGTCTGGTGAAATTGACATTTTTGAATTTGGTGAAGAGATGATTCTCTCGTAATCTTTGTATGACCTGCTCAACGTGCCCGTATGCTCATGTACAGTCTTGAGGAGTATAATGCGTGGTTCTAAGAACCGTGTACAGCCATAGTAATAATGGAATAATGATGGTGAATCCTGTGTGAGGTCTGGGATGTGATCTTGATTGTAGGGAGGGTACTGGGTGTGGTATCCTAGTTGGTAAACCAGCATAGATGGCACTCAAGTTGTCCAGGAACCCAAAGGCTAATAATCACCCCAATAAACAATACCCTAATCCCTTAGCAGAATAATATAACCATGTAGCAAGCAGGAAAAACTCACAAATCTGCTGCAGCGTCCATGTTAATCCTGTCAGACCTTCAAAGTGTGCCCCCGCCCTTGGAGATAGAATGCAAAAGGAGAGAGAAATGGCAGAGCACAACCGGAATCATCCCAAAAAGAAAATTAGGAGGAAAGTGCTTTATCCATAAAAGGGTTTAATAGTCATGGAAGGAAAAGGGCAAGGCATTACCCTACCAACATGTTACATGCTACAAAGAGCACTTTATCAAGGCATGATAACGCACTTTCCTCCTAATTTTCTTTTTTGGATGATTCCGGTTGTGCTCTGCCATTTCTCTCTCATATTGCATGTACAGTTTTGGAAAAGATCAGGATGTCATCCAGGTAGACAATAACGTTTTGATCGAGAAGGTCCTGGAAGATCTCATTGACAAAGTCTTGAAAGACTGCGGGAGCGTTGCAGAGTCCGAAGGGCATTACCATCAACTCAGTGTCCATCCTGAGTGTTAAAGGCGGTCTTTCTTTCATCTCCTTGGCAAATATGCACCATGTTGTACGCTCCTCAGAGGTCCAGCTTGGTAAAGATGGTGACACCTTGTAGTCGGTCGAATAGCTCCGAGATCAGCGGCAGTGGGCAGCGATTCTTAACAGTTCTCTTGTTGAGGCCGCGGTAGTCTATGCAGGGCCTAAGTGAACCATCTTTTTTCTTTACGAAGAAAAACGCTGCACCTGCGGGTGACAATGATTTGCGGATGAAACCTTGAAGGTTTTCCTGGATATACTTCCTTCATGGCCTGTGTCTAGGGAGGGGATAGAGGATTGGAACAGCCTCTTGGAGGAATGGCGCCTGGTAGGAGATCAATGGGACAGTCATAGGAGCGATGAGGCGGCAGGTCCTCGGCTTGGATCTTGTTGAAGACATCCCGATATTCTTTGTAGATCGCCGGTAGTTGTGGTTTATCCTATTAAGGTAGAGATACTCCCTCTAGACCTTTGAAAGAGATCAAACACTTACTTTGACACTGGGGACTCCAGTAAAGAGGTAGGGACTCTGTCCAATCGATTCGAGGGTTGTGTAATTGGAGCCAAGGTAGAACCAGAATGACATCTACTGACGGTGTATGGATGGCGTCCAGAGGAATCTTTTCAGAAAGATCCTCGCCGACTTGTAAGGAGGATGTGTGGTTTGTAAAAATATGAAAGCAGGTTGTTGAGGGCGCCCGTCTATGGCTTCTAGCCCTACGGGTCAATACTTGTAAATCAAGGGTATCTTATTCCTTTCAGCGAACCCCTGGTCAATAAAGTTCCCTCCTTACCCGGAATCCACAAAGGTCTGTGTAGTGGTCTTGAAGGTGTCTCCAAACAGGATGATGGGGACAAGAATCCTGGTTGAGAGTTTGGGAGGAGATGAAGACAAGGTTCCCAGCGTGATCCTCTTGGCTCTCACTGGGCTTTGGCGTTTCCCACATTAAGTGGACAGGTGGTTACCAAGTGACCGGTATTCCACAATATAGGCATAGGCCTGCGCGATGTCTGCACTGTTTCTCACCAGCTGACAAGCGAGAACCTCCCAATGTATGGGTTCCTCTACGGCCAGGGAAGAAGTATCCAAGGCTCCTGCTGGACAAGTGAGAAATGGTTCTGTACCTTGTTGGTGTCTGTGTCTCTCCATCCTTCTCTCGGAGACGTTGGTCCTTTCGTGTACACAGCACCACGAAATCCTCTAATCCAGTGGGGCGTTCTTGGACAGCCATCTCATCTTTGAGTCTTTCAGACAACCTTTGCCAGAATGTTGCGGTCAAGGCCTCGTCGTTCCAGACAGTCTCGTCGGCTATGGTACGAAATTCGACCGCACAGCGGGCCACAGGAGAGTTACCCTGTAAAATATTTAGGAGAGATGAGGCAGCTGTTATTATGCGCCACGGAGTATCAAAAAACTTTCCGGAACTCTGGTGAAGCGGTTGCCAGTAAGGTCCGGCCACTGTTCCCAGATGGGAGAAGCCCACGCCAGAGTGTCGTCTGTCAGCAGTGATACGATGTATGCCACTTTGGCGCGGGGGGAAAGAAAGCGAGAAGGGAGCAGTTCAAAATGGATGGAACACTGATTCAAAAATCCGAAAGACGAAGGGGTCACTTCCACATAACGATTGGGGTAGATAGTCGTGTCTCCTAAGTTGTGGTGAAGGAATGTGAGCGGGAGCAGCATCTGCTTGAGGAGCAGTGGAAAGAGAGATATGTTTGATCTGGTCACTAACTGTTTGTACTGAGCGTTGGAGCAGTTCCATTCACTTGTCATTTTTTGCAAAGTTTTTTTCCACATGGTTGAACATATCATCGTGTTCGTACAGATGTCGACTTACCTCAGCAGGGTCCATGTTTTTTGGGCTGAGCATAATGTAATGGTGCGCACTACAACCAGGACTTAGACCGCGAGGCTGTGGTGGGGATACAGATAACCGCCGACCTACAACCGTGTGGCCCGGTCCAGATTGCAGAGGGAGGGTCGTGTAGCCAGGTCAGGGTAGGAGAGAGTGGGTAGGTCGAAGAACTTGCCGTAGTCAGGGGTTGGAGACAGAAGAGTGGTCGAGATCAGTAGCCATGGTCGAGGAGAGAGGGAGTCTAGTAGCGAGCCAAGGTCCCAGGGTACGAGAATAATGAGGTCCGGGCACGAGCTGGGGTCACAACGAAGAGAGCAAGACCGGCAATGGCCCAGAACAGCTATGAGCAGCTTATAGCAAGCACGGTACATGAACAGTAATTTATGCTCTGCAATGTAGCAGAGAGCTGATTGGGTATTTAAAAACTGCAGGCAACTAATGGGAGGAAGGCAAACAGCTGCAGAGAAAGTAATGTGGAGCAGCCCAAAGCTGCAAGGTAAAGAGCACTCAGAGACTGTCCACTGATAGGCAGAGGCGGCGTGCACAGCAGGTGAGGAATAATTAAGAGAATTAACCCCTTGTTTGCTTGTGTCTGCGCGTAGGTAGCGTGCGCCGTAGATTGCCCGTGTCGTCACGGGGATGGAGCCTGGGGCGGTTCCTGCTGTGTTTCCATTCCTGGCAGGGCGGCGCCTGCGCATGGTGACCGCGACGCCCGCAATGCTGTCCCCACACGGTTGCGTCACGGGAGCAAAGACCCAAAATCTCTCCATAAGGGATTCGCTTGTTAGTAGTGCACAATGTGCACACAGAGGATCTCCACGCGCCTCTATCATGGCGGCGCATGATGTGACTGGGTGGTGGAGCTTAGCCCCAATCCTGACAGAATGGGAGTAGATATGGTAGGACCTCTAGAGCCTTCTGCAAATGGACACAGGTTTATTCTGGTAATAGTCGACTATGCAACAAGATATCCTCAGGCTTTCCCCGTGAGGACAGGAACTGCGAAGCAAGTAGCCAACAAATTATTGGAGCTGTTCTCACGGGTCGGACATCCCCAGTTTATGTTGACAGACCAAGGTACAAATTTTATGGTTAAACTGATGCGAGATGTCTTAACATTACTAGAGGTCAAGTCAGTTCGGACATCAGTCTACCATCCACAGACTGACTGGTGGAAATATTTAACCGAACTCTGAAAGTTATGTTTAGACAATTTGTAGATTCAGAAAAGAGAGCCTCGGATGAACTTCTCCCTTTTCTGCTGTTTGCAGGGTGGGAAGTTCCCCAGGCCTTCACGGGATTCTCTCCATTTGAACTACTGTATGGCTGCCAACCCCGGGATATCCTAGACCTCCTAAAGGAGTCTTGGGAGGAACAGTGGTCCCCTTCTAAGAATACCCTGCAATATGTACTAGACCTTAGGAAGCGCCAAGATGTGGTCGGGCATTTTGCTAGGAAGAACCTTAGATAAGCCCAGGACAGTCAGGAGAGACATTACAACCAAAATGCTTGCATGAGAGTGTTTCAGGAGGGGGACCAGGTGATATTATTACCCAGTTGTGAGAGCAAACACCTAGCCAAATGGCATGGCCCATTTGAAGTACTTTGCCGCACGGGTGATGTGGATTACGAAAATCGCTCAACCAGGGTTCAGGAAGGGTAAACAAATTGACCATGTGAACTTGCTGAAACCCTGTAAGGTGCAGAGGTCTCTGTTCATCCACCCGGTGGAAGAGGAAACAGACCTGGGTCCTCAGCCCCCAAAGGAGAACACCTTTGGTGACGATCAAATCCCTATGGGTAGCCAGATGTCCTCTAAATATTTCTCACAAGTTCCCTTTTTGTTCAAACAGTTCAATTACGTTATTTCTGATTTACCAGGGCAAACAAATTTAGTTTCACATGTGATAGAAACAGTACCTGGGGTAAATGTACTTTCTCGTCCTTACAGGTTGCCTGAAAGCAATAAGGCCCTGGTAGAGGAGGTACAAGACATGCTAAAGTAGGACGTGATCGAGGAATCATGCAGTGAGTGGTGAAGTACAATAGTTATGGTCCCTAAACCAGATGGGAAGGTAAGATTTTGTGTGGACCTCTGAAAGGTCAATGCAGTATCCAAGTTTATGCATATCCGATGCCAAGGGTGGACGCGTTAATTGACGTACTTGGTACAGCGGAGTATATATCCACACTAGACCTAACAAAAGGATACTGGCAAATACCTTTACAGAAGAAGTCCAAATGCAAAACCGCCTTTGCCACTCCGATGGATTTATACCAGTTTGTGACAATGCCATTTGGACTGCATGGATCCCTGGTCACATTCCAGAAACTCATGCATAAAGTGCTGAGACCTCCAAAGGGCTTATGCCGCAGCCTACCTAGATTACTCATTTATAGTAAACACTGGCAGGCCCATTTAAATAGGCTGAAAGCAGTCCTCAGGTCTCTAAGAGAGGCAGGGCTAACTGCCAACCCTAAGAAATGTGCCTTAGGTAAGGCTGAAACTAACTACTTGGGTTATGCAGTGGGAGGTGGAAAAGTAAGGCCCCTAGCTGACAAGGTAGCTGCCCTGAAAGTAGTTCTGACCCCCGAACAAAAACACAGGTACGCTCTCTGTTGGATTTAGCAGGGTACTATCGGCGATTCATCCCTAACTAATCTTAAGTTGCGTCACCACTAACAGACCTCACAAAAAAGACTGCCCCTACACGTATGGTATGGGGAATGCCAGAGAACCTTTGAGGAGGTAAAACTGTGTCTATCAGAGAGTCCTGTCCTTAGAAGCACAGACTTTAATAGGCCTTTTATCGTACAAACCGATGCATCAGAGATAGGGAAAGGGGCAGTGCTGTCACAACAGTTTGAGGGAATAGAACATCTGATTGTTTTTCTGAGTAGGAATTTGTTCCAGAGGGGAAAAAAAACTACTCGGTGATAGTGAAGGAATGCCTCGCGGTAAAGTGGGCAACTTAAGCCTTAAGGCATTACCTGTTGGGAGTCCATTTTACCCTGGTGACAAACCTCGCTCCATTAAAGTGGTTAAATTCAATCAAAGACTCCAACGTTAGGTTGACCAGGTGGTATATGGCCCACCAACCTTCTCATTTGTATTTTCTTTTCCAGGCCTGTGCTGAATCTCAAACGCTGATTTCTTCTCTAAAGAAGGGGTGGATGGTCAGGCTTCAGCTGTGCATGTCCCCAGCCACACACTAACAGGGGAGGAATTTAACAGGGTTAGTATCAGACACCAGCTCTATGCATGGCAGACCTATGTTTAGGTCTGCAGTGCAGCAGTGACCGGGTAAAAGTTCAGCTGGGAAAAAGTCTGATTAATTGGTCAGGTCCCAGCTGCCTCGTTAAAGGGCTTTCAAAACCCAGGCTGCTCACACATGCCAGGCTGTCTGAACCAGTGAGACACACTGCAACTCTGGAGGAAAATTGCTTGCTGTAAAGGTCTGTCTTTCCTTTAATTCCTGGATTTTGAACACCCCTTGTTTGGAAAAGAGAAAAGCTCTGCTCAGGACTTAATTTCCATTTTTTTATGTTTGCTGAAAAGAAGCTGTATTGTTTTTGTATGCCATATTTTTGAGTCCAAATAAACCAGACAATTCAGAAACCCACATGTCTGTTTATTGTCCCTGCAATAGTCTAATAAGGGGAAAAATAAATTAATTCCTGACTCCAATAATGAACAAAAACAGAAAGGCCAGCGCATCATATAAAATGACAACATATAGTACAATACTTCAGTGATTATCTGCTCATGAAAAAGGGTCATTTAGTTAAACCCTTTGGCCAAAAGGTTATAAAGCCTGCAGCCACTTCACGGCATGACCAATCTGCAGGTCCTAACACAACCTGGCACAATTCCCATGTACCTCTCTTTTCTGCTGGAGGGAGAAAGACCATAGTGGGTCTGTGATTCACATGATCATGATAAAAACTGCTAATTGGAAAGTGGGACGGGGGGAGCTTTAAACCATGGAGAGGAGGGCCTCACCTCCAAGCAACAACAGCTGCGTAACCCATCAAGCTCCAGAACCCCAAAACCCACTCTCACATCATATATACAGCATATATATTAGAGTCAAAAAGCAGTGCTACTGAGCGTGGCAAGATATACAAACAAAAACAGAAAGGCCAGCGCATCATACAATATGACAACATATAGTGCAATACCTCAGTGCTTATCTGCTCATGAAAAAGGGTAATATAGTTAAACCCTTTGGCCAAATGGTTATAAGCCTGCAGCCACTTCACGGCATGACCAATCTGCAGGTCCTAACACTACCTGCCAATAAAGGCAATCAGATTACTCCCTGGATTAACATCCTTCCCATGTTTACTTATTTGGTAAATCCCTGTATATTCCCTTTCTAAAAAGATGTCTAGCTACACACAAGGGAAACTCCCGCACCGCCACAATGTGAACCACGTTGAGGTGCTTACTAGGTAAAGGATTACTAGGTAAAGGGGCTACATCCCTTTTCAAGGATCTCTGTCCGTGAATAACTTCACGGATCAGCCATCCATGAGTGTTTCTATTGCAGACTACCCTTTAACACTTCCCTGACTGGGTGGGAGTATATGGGTATTGGTATACAATATACTTACCACTGCAACTATATCCACCGCATGTTGAAGATCCATACCATTACCTGTTCATACCTCCAGTGCAGTCTGGCTGCATATGGGTGTATGCACTTATAGAGTGCCTCCTCAATATTAAGCAGCTTCTAGTGTTTGAATGGGACTTATACAGCAGTCACACATTAACAGATGGTCACACACAGATTCATGCCTTGCTTTGCTTAGATGTTATACCTATACATCATATATATGTCACCTTGATTCAGAGCGCTTATCAACACACGCTCTGAGAATTTACATCAGGACTGACATCTGTGTGGTGGTTACAGTACCGACACACTTTATTGCAGTGTGGTCGGTACCGCAAGCCGGGAGATTTCCCGGCTTGCTAGTGGCCGCCCCTCGGCGTGCCGCACGTCATAGACGCGCGGTCACGCGTCTTCGGGAGCGTGCGCCCCCTGCACGCACGTCCAGGGGCTCCCCGAGGGAGCCCTGGTGTCCCGCGATCGCGGGACAGCGGCAGGGGGTTCCGGGGGACCCGGCGGACCCGGCAGCGGTAGGGAGAGCGCCCCGATCGGAGGGCGCTCTTCCGCTGCTTCGGCGCGCGCCCGTCACACTCAGGCGCGCGCCAGGCTACTGCTGCGGCCAAGAACGGGCAAATGCTCGAATAAACTTGGCCGCAGCAGTACATCACGGACTTATCTCCATATCCATAGGAGGCTATATACATAGCATCAGATCCTAAATATCTATCAAGGATCTCCATATGTACACACTACTTAACTATCTTTAGTTAAGTTACAAATGATCAGAGTCACGTGCTGTTTGACACATTTTTATTTTAAAGCCCATTTTTTTATTCATTGTTGCCAATAAAGTATTTTAACAATATCATTATACATTTAGTTTGACTGAGTGATAATATATTAGGTTCCTTTTCTTCTGTATACTCTAAAAAGATGTCTAACCTTTTTTTGAAGATATTTGTTGTATCTGCCATCACAGTCTCCATGGGTAATGAATTCCACATTTTAACTGCCCTTACTGTAAAGAACCCTTTCCTTTGTGGCTTGTGAAATCTCCTTTCCTCCAACCTTAAGGCATGACCCCTGTTTGTATTGCGCTTGGGATAAATAGTTATTTTGAAATCTCCTTGTATTCACCCTGAATATATTTGTATAGTTATCATATCCCCTCTTAGAGATCTCTGTTCTAATGTGAACAAATCTAAATTGGCTAGCATTTCATCATAAATCAGATTTTTCATCCCCTGTATTAATGTGGTGTCTCTTCTTTGCCTTTTTTCTAGCTCCATAATGTCTTTTATGGAGTGGGGCCCAAAACTGTAATTTAAATATGCTTTGCATATTTTATAATTATATCTCCTAGGTGTCCTCCTTTTGTGTGCACATGTGTCTCTCCACATGTTGTTTAAAGTGAGGTTTGAGATATATAGATAGATAGATAGATATAGATATAGATAGATATACTGTATAGATATCTTTGGAAATTCTGGGCAAATCAAATGTTATATTCTCAAACAAATGTGCAGATAGTGGAGGCCGGTGATATTGCAAGTACAAAGGTAGGGCGAATATGCATTTTTTCGACTGAGCCACAGATATTTGTGGTTGAAAGGAACTCCCACATTCACGGGGAAAGATTTACCCTTCTCTACTGAAGTCACCTTTACAATGAAGTACTTCCATGACCATGTGACTCAGCATACGCATTCCATGTCGACCTCGCCCTAAATAAAGTGCACTTCCATACAGTATATTCCTCCTATCTCTATATGTAGGAACTTAAGAAATGTTTTGTTTTATGTATTATGCACTTTTCCCTATTTACATTATTATTCCCTGAACAGGTGGTCCTCGGTATCCGATAACCCACTTTCCGTCGAATGCCTTACCCGATACCGCATAATGCAGTCCATTATGGACGCATTATCCAACGTTGGAACTGCTTATCTAATGCTCACCGCCACGGATTAACATGGACCCACAATCCGATGGTCTGTTATCCGATGGCAGTTTGTGGGATGCATTCCATCGGATAAGCGAGGACCGGCTGTATTATGCCTTGTAAGTTTAGTTGTAAAATCTGAAAAACATTGAGAACATGGTGGGTGTTATACGAATAAAAATACAATGTCCTTTACATGAAACAAAATTATATTATCTAGTGCTTGTTATAGTGGAAGTTGTGGGAGTCTATGTATCAAGGCAATTGTGGTGCAATTATAGGCCAAAGAACTGCCCCATATTTAGAAAAAAAATCCTATTGAAATCAGTAGGGTTTTGGTTCCTTGATAAACCTAGTGTAATTGTTTTGACCTACAGTTTTTGAATCACTGGATAGAGACACGTGTAGACTCCAATAACTATTTAATGCACAGTCATCCACATAGCGTCGTCTTACATCTCATGAACTAGCACAAATAAAAAGCTGCATGAGTTATGTGCATATTTTATCAGTATTTTTTTGGAGGTGCATGGGCGCTCTTTCTTAGGATACCAGCAGAATCATTGTTGCTCTTCCTTTTAGAGCACTGCACATCTTATCAGCTGCACTAACCAGTGACCATGCATGAAGAATCAAGTGATCAAACGGCAAAGTCATACCTATTCCTTATCTTATACTTTTCAGAACTTGTTGATGCACTTTACTGCATTTGCTGCATTGCTTACTGCACGGGTCTGATTTAAGGACTGATGCTTGAATCCACACCACTTTGTGGCATCATACTGTAATAGAGAAGAAAATATATCTTTGACAAGGACTTGACATTATGCAAAGTAAAAGGATATATGTATTCACCTTTACAGTTTCAGGGGTGGCAGCTCTGCTTCATGTGATCACTCCTGGAGCGATTCTGTTGCCTAGATCCCGGAAATGAGACCGGGCTCCAGATCTGTTTCAAACAGGCTTGTTGCTCCAGAGTGGTAAGCCTGATATGCCCCTAGAAAACGAGCAAGTGCCCATGATATAACAGGTACATCATAAGGTACCATAGCACACTCATAAAAGCACTGTAAACACTACAGCAGCAATCACCCCCATACAGAAAGAAAGAGTTTTACCTAAACCAAGGGGTCCCCGAGGCCCACTGACCCATGGTCGTCTGATGGCCGAGGACCGCCAAATCCAAGATTTGCAGTTTTTTTATGCCAGTGTTTCACACAAAAAACAACAAACTGGTTCCTAGGCTACCAATAGAAAACTGCAATGTCAATGTCACAGCTTTGTGTGGGATGCCTCAGTTTGCACATGACATCAAGATGATATTTTCTGTTGGAGAAGAAATATTCACCCCCACCCCCCCAGACAAAAGAAGTATACGTCTCCTATTGCTTTTAATGATTTGTTTATTTGATAAATTGGATGGCCTTTTCTTGCACCTAAGATTTGCATCACATTTGCCTTAATATAAGTATTAATTTTTTCAATTTCGTTTGAAATACAGCGAAGACGGGCTACAGCTTCCTCATTGCCTAACCCCTAGAAATAGCTCTCCTCACTGAGTCTATCCATGGTGTTTGCTGTGATGTAATAATAATTGCGTCTTTAATATGTGACTGTATTCATTGCTTCACAGTAGCAGTTGTATTCTATTCACATTGTCTTTAATAAGCCGTATTATGAAGTCGCAATAGATATACCCGTCCTGTAAAATAAACTAGATTCCTTGGCATGCTGTGATAACTTTCCAAACATGAGCACTAGAGAATTCAAGCTAAAAAGGAGGGAATCAGGACCAATGCAACTTGGGATGCCCCTAGTGAAATGGGGGCCAAAGCAAAAGCAGGGGGTAAAGGTATGGGTGCTACAGGCAAAAAACGTACTCAGGGCAACAACGTTGTAAGCAGAGAGTGGGCCGTGCACACCAAAAAGCAATGCAAATAAATGAATGCAAAAAAGTCATCCCTGATGACGGTGCTTGCATTAGTAAAAGGATATATGTACGTTGGATCGCTATGAGGGGTGTTATTTTATATTGCAGACACCTTACAATTTACACTGTTAAATTGCCCATCAAGCCCACCCTCTTTTGAAACTCTAGTTGGCAAAATCTGCCTCCCCTTTTCTAAGCCCATCTTGCTCGCTGGCATCTACCGCCCCCCTAAAGCCCCTCTACAATCCCTGACTGATATCACCCAATTTCTTGGCTCCATTTCCTCTCTGAATGAGAAGAGTGAGCTGCTAGTTCTAGGGGATTTCAACTTCAATTGGCTTGACCCTAAAAGCCACAAAATCCAGATACAACTCAAGTCACTTAACCTATCGCAACTCATTTCCCAACCCACACGGATAAACCTGAAATCGCATAACCATTCCTTGCTAGACTGGATTCTCTCCTCAAACCCCAGCAGAATCCAATCCTCTGGCCTCCTTCCTGACATTTTCAGTGACCATGCAATAGTGTACTGTGTAAGGAAAATTAAACCGCCCCAATCAAGCCCTAAAGTTCTCCTCACTAGAACATTTAAAAACTTTAACCCACAACAGTTTCTGGATGACCTTACCAACTGCCCATGGCACAGATTCGATTTAATTCCCGACCCCGATTCTGCGCTCGACTATTTCCAATCCGAGTTCTTAAAACTCTGCGATACCCATGCTCCACTACGCAAAATAAGGGTACGGGGGGCCCACCTTCCATGGGTTACAACTGACCTTATATCACTCTACCAGTTCAGGGATGCCTTGTGGAAAAGCTACAAAGTAACTGGCACTACCAAGGATCTTAATCACTACAGATGCATGCGGAACATGTGCACAAGGCAAACAAGGCATGCAAAAGCACAATATTACTCTGACAATCTCCACCAAAATACATCAAACCAAGCTAACTTCCGGAAGGTTATCAACAATATATTCCAGCCTCCTAACCATCAACAACCAAGTAATATCACTAAGGGGGATATTACTCTGACAAACCCCACTGACATTGCAAATGCTTTCAATGATTACTTTGTGGGGTGTGCCACTAACTTATTAGCGAAACGCAGCACAAACCCCAAACATGAATCTCATCCTGGGAGTATCCCTACAGTCCCACCCCCTCCCAACACTGCCCACAATTTTCAATTTAGCCCAGTATCTGAAGAGGAGATTACACAAGTGCTCCTCAAACTAAAACTAAGCAGCCAATGTGGACCCGACTTACTACAATCTAGGTTCCTACGACTTGGTGCCCCAACCATTGCCAAACCAATTGCGTCCATAGTCAACTCTATCCTGTCTGCAGGCCATATCCCTAAGACCTGGGAAACTGCCAGAGTTGTCCCAATCTTCACAAGTGGGGACAAAAACACTGTCTCAAACTACAGGCCAATCTCACTTCTCCCAATTCTATCCAAAGTTATGGAAAAATGTGTCCACTCCCAATTAAGCGATTTCTACACCAAGACAAATTTCCCTAGCCAATTCCAGTCTGGGTTTCGTCCCAAACACTCCACCGTAACTACCCTGCAAAAAGTTTGCAATGAAATCCAGTGTGGAATGGAACGGGGACAACTCACTGGTGCAGTATTCCTAGATTTTGCAAAGGCTTTTGACACAGTTGATCATGTTATCCTGCTTAACAAACTCCAGAGCTCTGGAATAGGGAAACATGCTTTAAACTGGTTTCAGTCCTACCTATCAGGAAGATCCCAACATGTGTCCATCTCAGGCTCTAACTCCAACCCCCTGGATATCACCTGTGGTGTCCCGCAAGGCTCTGTTCTGAGGCCCCTACTCTTCTCAGTGTTCATTAATGATCTTCCCACAGCTTGTAAGGAAGCCTCAATACACATGTATGCAGATGACACAATCCTATATGCACACAGCCATAACCTCTCTGACCTTCAACACATACTTCAGTCTGACTTTTTGAGACTCGAAAACTGGATTTCCCAAAACAAACTGTTTTTAAACACTGACAAGACTGTTACAAAGTTATTTGGGACCAAGGCTAAATTTGTAAAGCTTCCAGTGACTGAGCTCCTGATTAGAACCAACGCTAACACCACCCTAACACCTGTCACTAGTTTTAAATACCTGGGCATATGGTTTGACTCCCACTTAACATTCGGGATGCACATTGATACCCTGACAACCAAGACCTATGCCAAACTAGGGGTACTTTACAGGAACAAATCCTCCCTAAGTCTCCTGGTCAGAAAGCGTATCACACAGCAGATGCTAATGCCAATTATTGACTATGGAGACATAGTATATGGCTCGGCTCCTCAAACCCACCTTAGCAAACTTGACACCCTCTACAATTCAATTTGTCGTTTTGTTCTCCAATGCAACTACAATACACATCACTGCGAAATGCTCAAAGAACTAGATTGGTCATCACTAGAGTCTAGGCGCAAAGTTCACCTTTCCTGTCTCACCCTCAAATACTTTCTGGGCAAGCTACCCAGCTACCTGAACAAGCTCCTCACCCCTACCACATGCAGCACCTATCACCTGAGATCAGACTCCAAAAGACTATTCATGGTCCCAAGGCTCAACAAAGTATCCAGACGTTCCTCCTTCTCCTTCCGTGCACCCCAAAACTGGAACAACCTACCAGAGACTCTCATATCCACCACCAGTTTAAGTTCTTTCAAATCTAAGGCTGTCTCACACTTTAATCTGGTCTGTAACTGTTTCATACGCTCATAATATATATTTTCTTTAACTGTGCACGCAATGTCTTGTATATAATGTATACCTTGTTCATTTATGTAACTGTACTTGTAACCATGTATTATTTGTTTTACTCTGTGCCCAGGACATACTTGAAAACGAGAGGTAACTCTCAATGTATTACTTCCTGGTAAAATATTTTATAAATAAATAAATAAATGACTGTGTGCAGTCATTAAAATGACTTTTTTGCATTCATTTGTTTGCATTGCTTTTTGGTGTGCACGGCCCCCTCCCTGGTGAATTCTTTAATCTTTTCTCTTGATAGGAGTTGCACCCACTATGAGGATCCCGGACTAAAAGGGAAAAAAAGGTCAGTAAAGCCATGACAAAGGACAACCTGGAGCTGTCATAGATGTAATGCTGCTTTGGTTCAGGTCAACGCCAGATGTCTATTCAAAGAATGTATCAGTAGCAGAGGCAGCAGGAAGTGTTTATGAAGTGCCAGCATCAGTTATCCTGACTCCTGGCACAGAGCGGGACCAGGCTAGGAGATAGAGGGCCAACTGAGCAAAAAAAACAAAGAAGAAATGAACCTCCTCATCCACTCAAATATTTTTACATTAAACAAAATAAAAATAATATTAATATACTTATAGACACATGAAAATAAAATAAAATGATACATGGTATAAATGAAGCCATTAACTCGTTGCAGCCACTGCGGACATCTCACAGCAGCCGCGCCACCGGTTCCATTTACTCGCCGCCGATCAGCCACAATATTAAGCCACCGGCCATTTTGACTTGAAGGTATTCCCATAACCTTACCCTAAAAACACGTAATCATAACTCTTTACCTACCCGTTAACCCCTTAGCATAAAACCCCAACCTTAATACCTAATGCCAATGCTAATCATTACCCTAAACCCCTTACTCTGTAATCCGACCAAAAAAGCAAAACTTTAACCCTTTACCCTAAAACCCATAATCTGACCCCTTACCCTAAAACCTCTGATCATAACTCCTTATCCAAGCCCCCCAACTTTACCCCATACCCTAAAAATCTAAAGCTCTTACCCTAAAACCCTGAAGTTAACCCCTAATGCTAACGCTAGTCTCATACCTAAGCGATGAAACGGTTGGCTGATCAGCGGCAGCTAAATGGCAACCGTGAATATGGCAGCGGCGAGATGTCCCATTCTGATATTAACTTTCCCCTTTTAAAGCTGTGGGTTTCTGAACCCGAAGAATGCCCTCTCTCCTGTGGTTATTACCTTCCCCGGAGCTGTGGAAAAATGCTTTTTTACTGCACCTCAGTGGAACATAAATCTGGCTACATCAGTATATCTAACATTTGCACCCCATCTTCATTCTCTTTCTCCTTCACTGTATTCCTTCCATCTTTAATACCCCCTCTTTATTCCAATGTGACTATTTTTGCAGCCACAAATTGCATTTTCTTACCTGTCAAACTTACCCACCCGAAAACGTACAACATATTCTTCTCCTCTTCCTTTCTAATCTTCTTATGCTGTGTGGTGACACATCTCCAAGCCCTGGACCAACAGATACCCATCCTATCCCATCTGTCAGTTCCAGAGCTTCATATGTAACTCACACTTCCAACACCTCCAATCTTGCCCAACTTTCTTGCCTCCCTCTCTTCCCTATTGTCCCTTCTCACAGTGGAAGGCATACTCTGAGTAACAAATTAACAACGGTTCGTGACCTTTTTCTTTCCAACTCTTTGGACTGAGACATAGCTCACTCCCATAGAGACAGCCTCACCTGCACAACCATCCTATGGTGGCCTCTCCTTCAGTCATACCCCCAGATCTGGTGGCAAACATAGTGGGCAGTAAACATCCTTCTCTCCTTGTTGCACTTTAAGTAAAATTTCCTTACCCCTCCTCATATTTTTGCTTAGAAGCTTTGTAGTATTCGTCTCTCCACAACGTCTGTCCATATTTCTGTCATAAATTGCCCACCTAGGCCTACTCGGTTTATGGATAACTTTGCTGCATGGATCACACTGTCTCTGTCTCCCCCGCTTTCATTGTTGGAGACTTTAACATTCCCATTGAGAACCTTATCTCCCCAGATATTTCTAAACTCCTCATCTCACCCAGTGGACTAACTCTATTGATCGTGATGGTCACCCCTTGACCTCTTTCTCGTGTCTGCTCCTTAACATCTCCAATACACTATGGGGCCTAATCTGTTATCTCTTAAGTTGTCATTTCCAAACTGCACAAAATGGCATGTACAGAAGGAGCAGAATGAAATGTGCAAAAAAACAGCACTCTATTGCAAACGGCTTCTTCTAAACCACATCTAAAAAATAAAAAAAAGACAAATTGCATTGTTTCAGTCAAACCGAATGGTTTGTACTTGTTTTACAAATGGAATGACCTCAGGTGGTTCTAACTCCATACCGAGTCTGACTAAGGCTGAGTCCATGGTGACTCAGCCCGTGCAGAGGCGCGCTGAGGGAAAGCGAGTGCTTTCCCTGGCCTTGGTTAGCACGCCGTCCGGGGGCGTGTCGGGGGGTCGGGCCAGTGACGTCACGGAGCTGGTTCGCCCTCATTGGGCGAACCGCTCACGTGACCGGCCCTGCGCTCCCGTGAGTGCGCAAATTTAAAAAGCTTGCAGAAGCGTGCGCGAGCCCCTGCTAAAGCTGCTCATTGCGGCTGCAGGGGCTCACTGGTAAGTGAGAGTGCGCCTCAGCACGGGTCAGCGCCTAAGGCTAAGGTCCCGTTGCACGCGTCCGCACGGCTGGCTTGCTTGCCGGCGGCGCGTGCAACTCGCTGTACCGCGATCTGCGGTCTACAGGATGCTTTTCTCGGAGCGGGGGGGGGGGGGGCGTGGCCAAACGGGTCGGGGGGGGCGCGGCCATGACGTGAGGGGCCGGAGCGGGAGGTGGGAGGATTGACTGGGAGGATTGACAGGGAGGGGGGGCGTGGCTTGAGCGGAGGGACCCGCTACTCTTCCCCCCCCCCTCCCTCCACGGGCTGCAGGTAAGTAAAAAAAAACACACACACGCAGGCACTCATACATACATACACACACACACACACACACACACAGGCAGGCACTCACGCACTCACACACACACACACACAGGCAGGCACTCACGCACTCACACACACACACAGGCACACACATACACATACACACACACACACACACACACACACACACACACACACACAGACAGGTACTCAGGCACACACACACACACACACACACACACACACACACACACACACACACACACACACACACACACACACACACACACAGGCACTCAGGCACACACATATACAGACAGGCACTCACCTGCTTTCACTCCACACTCCTCCCCGCTCCCCGAAGCCTCTCCTCCTCCCGCAGCCTCCCCTCCCCATTGGCTCACAGCCACACCACGTGACGCGTACAAGCTAGGAAACACCATTCTGTGGTGTCTCCTAGCGGCTGACGCGCCACAGCGTGTGATCAGCTGTGCAGCCAGTGGGGACCGGGACCGACTCGCGAGGATTCCCCTGCTGGTGGGGAACTCGCTACATTGCCGCCCGCGCCAACGAGCGCAGCGGGTCCCAGGCCTAAGCGCTGGCCATGCCCGAGGCCTTATGGGTTTTGCTCTCAGCCAAATCCCAGGCTCTGGATATACTGTAACTGGCAATACCAATCTCGTCACTATTTAGGTGCTGTTAAAAAATTCAAGTTTTTAGAAGCGGTTTGTATAACAGAACTAGAGAATAGCAGTTGTGTGCAAAAAATGCAAGCTGTAGGCTTTTTTGACAAACAGATTGAATTGTCAGAGCAACAGCAAAACCGCTTAAAAAAAAAAGCTGTTTAGACGTGGTTTGAACATGCGAAAAAGGCTTACACAATAGCAATCATGCCAATCCACTTCTTAAGAGCACTTTTTTGGTTTGTCAGATTTTGGAGATACTAGAATATATCACCTCTCTGACCACCACTTCCCTTCTTTCTCCCAAACTCTTCCTTCTGCCACTCCCTCCCCCCAACTTCCAAACTCACTTTCTGCAATTTAAACACAATAGACTATTCTCAGCATCTCTACAACGCCTTCTTTCTCCTCTCTTATCTATCACTTACACAAACTTGGTGGCTTCCCTATATAGCAGCTTCTTTTTATCTGCCCTTGACTGGGTCACTATTTACTGACACTGCCCTATTAAGCCTCAACCAAAAACAAAAAACACTAAAGCATCAGAAATTAGCCTGCAGTGCTGATCAGGGTAGGAGGACATTACACTCCCAATCAGATTTTTTACACTATCAATTATCTCTTCATACAATGCTCCTCCATCTAAACAAACCTATTTCTCCTCTCGTATGTTTAGTCTGTCCCCCAAAACTCAATACTTGTTATCTACTTTATCAGCATTGTAATATCAGTGTATAGTTCTCTGAACAGGTGCTCACAAACCCTTACCCTTCTCTCTATCTATAGGGACCAAACAGACAGACAGAGAAGTTGATACTCAAAAAGCTTATTTATTTACCCTTTGGAACTTGGCCTGACGAAGCACATGCGGGTGCGCAACGCGTTGTGGTAGAGCTAATCATTGTTTTAGTATCTGTGTGAATTGAGTGAATTGTCTATTGCCCAGTGCACATTCTGTGTATATAGCCAGCTTTATTAGAAAACTCTGAGCTGAGGAGACGCGTTAATTTGCTGCATACGGCTCACGCTGTAATACGTGAACCCGGAAGTAACGCAGAGACACTAGCTGATCCCAGCGCGGTGTGATCAATCATTCTGAGCACATTATCCTCCCCAGATTGTACATCTACTGACGGGGCAACATGGACACATGATTCTCAAGATATCCACTGGACTACTAAACTTTATATGTAAATTACTAATGGTGTGCATGGACTCTACACAGTATTGTACATTTCAATGAACATATTTATAACTGAGGCCAGCTTTTCCTTAGCTGGCTGCTGGGACTCCTAGTGGGGTGCCCCTAATTGATCGTAAGCCACTCTAGTGGGAAGACGTCTCTCTCTCTGACGCAAGTAAGTCCCTGCTGCAGTATTTTCCACTGTGGAAAGTCTATCGTAGTCCTGGGGTCTTGATCCATCGGTGATTGGCCAAGCGTTCTCATTAAAGTCTCTATTGGACACGAATCTTGGGCTGCTTGGGTTCAATGGTCGGCTTGATGAAGCCACGGGTGAGAGAGTACTGGAGGCGCAGGCCCATTACTCAGTGCTCCTTCGGGGAGGTGCCCACCAGTCTCCATTGGAACCAGCCGGGTTTCCTTCCAAAGGATCTTGACTGGACTATTTCTGAAGCGGGAGTCTCGGGACTCTTCTGGCTCACTGACTGATATTAAAGTCTCTGGTTCAGGGTCACTCTCTGCCACTTGAGAAATCGGCAACAAATGATTTCTGTGCCAGACATTTAGCCGGCCATTCACATCTCGTATGCGGTAGACCGCGAGTCCTGGCATCTGTGATTCTACTTCGACAGCCCTGTCGGCCAGCTTGTGTTTGCAGAGTATTCCTAGGTTAGGTAGGAGAACAGCATCTCCAGGCCTTAGTCCCCGATATCTGACTTGGTAATCATACCTTCTTTTGTTATTAGCGTTCAGTTGGGCTGAGGCCTTTTCTGCTAACTGATACACATGTTGTAGGCTATCTTGGAGTCGCTGGACATATTGGTAGTGCGTAGTTTTGGGTACCCCATCGGTAGATATCTGAAGACAGATGTCCGCAGGCAGCCGTGCTTCTCGCCCGAACATCATAAAGTATGGAGTGTACCCAGTGGATTCATGTTATGTGCAATTATATGCATGCATCATCGCTTTCACGTGCCTGCTCCATACAGTCTTTTGTGAGTTCTTTAGGGTGCCTAGAATGTCGAGCAGCATTCGATTCAATCTCTCTGGCAGAGCGTCTACCTCTAGGTGATAGGGAGTGGTTCTGGACGTCTGTATGTTGAGCAACTTAAGCAGCTTGCTCTCGAAGTCCAGACCTTGGTCAGAGTGTATGCGATTTGGGAGCCCGTAGTGGATTAAGTATTTCTCCTACAGCACTTTAGCCACTGTTATTGCCTTCTGATCCTTGGTAGGAAAGGCTTGGGCGTACCATGTATAGTGATTGGTTACCACCACCACCACATTCCCGATATCTCTTGAATCAGGTTTGATGCACAAGAAGTCCATGCACACTAGGTCCATGGGACCTGAGCTTTTCAGATGGCCTATTGGGGCTGCATGAGTGGGCATTGTCTCTCTGGATACATCTCAGGCATTTCCGATAATGCCATTCTACAGTCTCTCGCATTTTGGGCCAGAAGAATTGGTCTCTTATAAACCCGAAGGTCTTATCCACCCCCAGGTGTCTGTGATCGTCATGCAATGATCTTAGTACATGGCGAGGCAGAACCAATTGTCGCAGGTCAGGATGATTGTGGTAGGGGATGACACGTTAGAAGAGGCTCTGCTCTATCTGGAATTTATCCCATTCTCTCGAGGATTGCGACAGCGTCGGTGGTGGCACATTTCACCAAGGAGGGATTGTTCTGGTGTAGAGCCTCGTGTATAGCGTTAACCACTGGATCCCATATTTGAGCCAGTACTATCTCCTTCCACATCAGGAGGGTGATCGGAAAGATTTCCAGGCCGTCTGGGTGGCAATAAGCGGCAGGGAGTGCCTGGGGTCGGCATCCCAGAGATTCTGCTACTCTCAGTTCGGAGGCCACTTTATCTTCTACTATGGCAGCGGTGGCGCACATTGCCCGCATTCCGGGTGCAGGAATTTCTTCCCAGAGGCCATCGTCTTGCGTCGTACTTAGTCCAGGGCTCCTGGATAGAGCATCAGCTCCTATATTTAGAGGCCCGGGCTTCTATTTCAATGTGAACTGGTAGTTGGACAGCGCTGTGAGCCACCTCTGTTTCCTGGCACAGTAGTGGCGTGTACATGCGCCATAGTCTCTACGTTTGAAGCCGGGTATATTCGACCCAGTTTCTGACCGATCTCGAATGACACGGTACGACAGGAGATATTCTGGATGGTCACTGTAATACTCATCGGGTTAGAGGACCTCCATTCGCATACTTCAGGTACCATCTTATACCCTTTCTGGATGTTTTGTTTAAGTGGGGTCTCTAAGGAGAACCACCGATCAACTGTATCACGTCCACGATAACAGGTCCTTGCAGTCATGTGTCGCACTAACTCTGGCGGAATCTCGTCAACCCTTCAAGATTGAAAATTTCACCCAATTCTTCTAGCTTCGCGACCCTGTAGCACTCCTCTTCAAGCCCCGGATCTGTAAGGAGGACAGGGGTAGTTCTCCAGTTTCCTGAAGGTATGCCTGGAGCACTGCCACATCAGTGTCGGTCCCTGAAATGATTGGGGAGCTCGGATGTTCGGGCATATCAGAGCCTCTACCTCCATAAAGTGGGACTTCCCGGTATTTCTAGGCGTGATTTCACCACACCGTCGATGGGGTAGTTCTCATTGCTGAGACCCCATAGCTTCATCTTCTCCACGGACTACAAAGGCAGATGAGTTAAGTGCTGGTCGTAGAAGGACAGATCGATAATAGTCACCTGTGACCCAGTATCCAGCAAGGCTGAGGAATAAATACCTTCCACGATTACTCTTATGATCGCAGCCAGCCCCACCAGACTGTAGCCGTCAGTCTGTGGAGCATCCTCAGATCAGGGAGCGAGGGTGTCTTCCGGCGACGTGGAGGGTGGTTCTGTCAGATATACTTTGCACGTCATGGCCTTAGGAGGGGGAGTCTTTGGCTTAGAACAGTACTTAGCAAAGTGGCCTTTTTGGCCACAGTTGAAGCAACGAGTAGCACGATGGACATCCCAGGTCGGATAGGGATCTAACCTCCCTAAGCACTCGGGGTACAGGAGCCGGTGTCGCGGAAGGGGGAATGTCCTTAACACTTTCAGTCTCTTCGACATTTGGAGCGGCCGCCCCCTTTGTCTCGTCCTTGCGAGGTTCCATGATCCTTTTGGGTTGTGGAAGTGAAGTTGTACTTCTTGCTTCTGTATGTGGCTCATCAAGCCATATAGCATGGAAGAGCAGCGGTCTGTGGGGCGCCTCGCTTCAACAGGGCCACTGGGCATGAAGGTAGGGATCCCATCAGCAGTTGATTCAATCAATACTGATCCACCACTGCAGCTGGAATGGCTCCCTTGGAGAGTAGCATCCACAGCGATAGCTGTAGGATACAGGTGAAAGCTGACAGTTCTTCTCCTTCCTTTTGCCGGAGAGCCTTGAATTGAGCCAGGAGCTCATCTTTATCATTTTCACCCATATACGATTGAGTTAGCAGCTCCACCAACTCACGATCGGTAACTTCTCCCTCTGTTTCACGGTGCATTCGCATCAGTTGAGAGGCCGGGGGCCTAAAGCACTCGACCAGCCGCTGTCTCTTGATGGCCTCGGAGCAGGTCCATTCGTCAATCACCTAGAGAGCATGCTCTTTCCAGATCTCAAGCCCTTCTTCCCCCAAAGGGGTGGGCAATATCACGGAGAAGGCCTTGAGCTTCCTATAATTCTGCACCTATGAGGACATTGTCAAGGCCTCGACTAGTTGAGGTAGTCACCCCCAAGGCGGGGCCACCTCTTGATAGGCGACTATCATTTTCAGGCCTGAGACTCGGGGCCTGCGCAAGACTTCTCGTCTGTCTGCTAGGGGTAGGTGATAGGGGTGGAGTCCGGGCCCAACTGATGGCCACTCGCCTGGCACTTGGTATGAAGGTTACCCGTGGTAGGGGTAGGTCTGGCCTTGTAGGACTGCTTGTCGCCATATTTATGGTCCTCCACTCCACGGGGATAGAGGAGGTGGTGGAGGCCTCAAATCGGCTGGGAAGCCCCTGTGGAGGGTCCAGGAGGGGAGGTAGTTCTGGGGGATGCTAGACCAGGGTATATGAGCGAGAACCCTTCGAGCAGAGTCTCTGGCAGGTATATAACCTGAGGGGCATCTTCTGGACATATTTCTTGCCCGGTGGCCAGTACTACGACACTCCCTTGGCAAGCAGGGTCATATTTTCTACTGATGAGCCGGGCATCGCTCAGACCAGGAGATCTTCACACGTGGTCGCAGAAAACGAATATTGAAGCGAGGGCGGGGACTCGTCCCACTGCGACAACTTGTCACGGAGGTTCTCAGAGCTCTAAAGCCCAGTCATTAACCTGCTGCTGCCAGGGCGTAAACATGGTTGTCTAATTGGTTTACCAATTTAACTGTTACGTAGGGTACCCCAGGTCTGAATCTCTCAGTAGCGCCTCCACATGTAGCACACTTTCCCTCACTCTATGGGAGATATGGCAGTTACATGTGTGGGTTTGTGTGGTGCATTACCTGTGGCTCACAGGAGGCCTGAACCTCTGCCGATGGGAGCCTTGGGTGCACCTGATTTGTCTGGTGACAGCACCTCCACCTACAAGAGATCCCAACGGGGTGGGATATGCCCCTTACAGGAATAATACACACTAGTATATACGAACAACCTTTACTGAAAGCAGTAATATAAGCCCAACTGGACTCCACCACTGAGTGTCCCCAAAGTACATTGAGTGCCAGGCACCAATACCCTGATGTCCCCTTTTCCCAATGTCAAGGCCCAACCAGAGTGTTAGAGACAGTGCTATCCATTGTAGTGTTGGTGCACTTAGTTGAGGTACCTGTCGGGTACTCCAGACCCAGTGCGGCCGACTTACCAGCAGGGATCCGCTTGATCCACCTCTGCGTGGCGTGAATACCGGCGTTGATAATATCACCTTTGAGAGTCTCTGTACTTAGTGGTGGTCTGGACCTAGACCATAGGCCGCAATCACAGCGCAGTGTCTTCCTCTGTGTCCCTGACACTAATCAGTAAATGGGGAAGCGTCCCTATCAAAGAGAGAAGATATCCAGAAGGATAGTAGCTGGAGCACAGCTGATTCAAAGGAACTGGCAGGCAGGATACAAAAAAAGTTTATTTACTAAAAAAAAGTACATAATGTTGGTCCTGGCAGGTACTCTGACGCGTTTCACGCACAGGGCGCTTTTCCCTATCAAAGAGGCCTTCTCTGAAGCAACCACAATCTGCTGGGGGTCTCAGGGCCTACCTTGGGCCTAAGGGGGGATACACTAGGCCTAGTTCAGAGCCACTGGCTCTGAGAAACTACCTGCCTGATTCAACTCTCTTCCAAGACTGGCGTGGTCCCCTGAGCGCGCCAAATGTATCCACTCTGCTCCCTGCACTGTTCCTAAGGCTCATGAGACTTGTAGTCCCTTGCGGAGCCAGTTGGAGTCATGGCCGCCGCTCTCCTATCTCCTGCGGATGTGCAGGGTGTACTAAGATGTCCCCAACGAGTCTTCTGTGCGCATGTGCAAGCAGCCAAAATGGCAGCCATCGCAGAGCCTCCGGAGCACTCCCTACAGTGTCGGCTCTCCTCAGCAACCTCCCTGCACGCCGCAATCTCGCCCGAGGCGTCCTTGTAGCCGTCCCCCTTACGCAGCAGAGGTAAGAGGGGGACCTGGCTACACATTATAGTATTATTGTAAGTGTAAAGTACCATGTGCTGATCCTAATGACAATGAACAAGGCAGAAAAAAACCACACAAAAAACACCTCAACAGGGTTTCATGTAACGTTATTTTTCCTAAAGGTAATCCAAGTTCCAGATAAAGAGGTACATTGGAGTTACTCTTGTAGCTGTGGATAGAGGTCCTTAGGATAAGTGGGTGTTAGCTAATGGTCATCCGAGTCGTTAGGGCAACTTTTTTCCCCAGCCTTCACTTAAAAGGTGTAATCACACCTAGCTTGCCAGAAAACAACCCTTTGTAATGAAGTATTACTCCTATTGGTTTCCTAAACAAATCTAACCGTGCTAAAGTCAAATATGTGGCTGCTTTTATTTTTCGGGGAAATTAATTACAAGTTGAATTGTTTAAGGGCCTCCCAATAGAGAAATGTTTGTCAATCATGCGTTTCCTTTACCCATATCTAGCACTATTCTTATCAGAAAACCAATATAGGTGAAGAGAAAGAGAGGGATCCTTGTTGAACACACGACACCAGACAAAAGCCATTGGAAATCAAACCCCTAAATAATTATGAAAAAATACTTAGAGGTGCCATCATCCAGATGAGACTCCTTAAACATGTTACTGGCAATAATTTTGTCCTAGGAGATCTTACTCCTTTAACTAAACACACTACAATTTTGTCTTGAATTTCTAAGTATCATTATGTGAACAGTGATCATCCGAAAGACTTTCCATTCTCATTACATTTGTATGGGATGCTAATAACTCTGGGGTGTTTCCAGCTTTCATTTATCACCCTTGCACAGTACGGCTACATTACAGGTTTAACACATTGTGACATAGGAGCATTCATTAATTGTTTTTGAAGCTCGTGTGAGTTCTTGCTCTCTTTACTGCCTTAAAGGCATCTTATCCTTTTGATGTCTCATAATCCTACAATTAGTCTGACTTCTATTCCTAGTTTCTCTGTTATTCAAGATTTTTGCCAAAAAAATCAATACCAATAATATGTGGATGTGGTGCCTACAATATTCAACGCCTTCACTACTAGAGTGAACTACAATGATGTACTGGAGACTGACAGCTTTATAAATACTGCATGCAAAAATGATTAATATCTCCTCTTCCAGAGAGTCATGCTACATTCAAAGGCGCTGGTTAGAAATTTTTTTTTTTTTAATCTGAAATCAAAATATATTTTTATGACAAACAAAACCCTCTGAGGGCAGGCACATTTTTTGCGCTTGGTGGACCCGGCATAGAAAAGCCAGTTTGATTTCTTACTATACACAAGACTGCTGACTGGGTGGAGGAGGGGACAGACGGGACTGTTGTCCCAGGTATGTACAGATACAACAATGGGGGAAGGGGGAAAGGGATGGAGACCCTCGCATCAGCCTGTAGTATGTGGTAAAGTAAAGACAATAACGGTGCAATAAGGGGAGAGAACAGAATTAATACTAGAGAACAAAGACACCCTATGGACAGCACTCGTTGTGTGTGGTAATGTAATGGTGATAGACTTAAAATTAAAATTCTTTCATTATACTCGTTAAAATAAGTGTCAAAATCGTTGAAATCAATGGACTACTGACAGTGGTAACACAACACATAAAACAGACAAAAATACACAATACTAAAACTGAGATCTAGGGGGAGAGGTGAAGATCCAAACTATCTGCTAATTAGTAGAGAGAAGCTTTCATGAACTAAATCGTTAACCCCCTAGTTCAGCAATGACAAGGTTAAAAAGCCTGTAAAATAGATACAGGTGACGGTGGACTGACCATGCTCATGTATATACTGAAATGCTATGTAGAGTATATAACAGTTGAGTGAGAGCTCACTAATAATAGAATCGTATAGCCACAAGAGGCAACAATGTTCTAATAACTCTGGTCGTGAAGGACCCCTAAGTAGAGGGTTAAACAAGCCTAATAATAGACAGGTAGAGATAGTGGTCAAGATCTTCGTGAGTAGTGTGCACAGGAGCTCACAAAGTGTGATACTTAGCTCTGGGGCACGGATCTAGTCCGTATCCAGTTATAGCCCCCTAATTCAAATGTGCCACTATAGCAGGCTTGATCACTGACATCAGAGAAATAGTGAGCAAACACACACAGATGGCCGAGGGGAGGAAGGGATAAATTCAATGCAGCAAATGTAAACAGCAGTTACGCAAGAATACTCAGGGTAAAGTGATGGTGTATACACCGTACCCCTATCAAATATATCGAGCCCTCGTCAAAGCTCACGAAACAAAGTAACGCATGTGAGAGAAAGCGCCCCAGCGAAACGTGCGTCAGGTGGAAGGCGGCTACAGGACTGACGTCATCACGTCATGACGCTCACATGCCGGGCAGAGGGTGAGAGGCACTGCTAAGTGCCGGTGTATGCGCGAAGGGATACTATGTTGGCTTCTAATTGCTATACTGTATATGTTATGATGCTTTTGCATGCTGGATTCACAGCATCTAACTAATTTCAGCGTTACTTTGTTTCGTGAGCTTTGACGAGGGCTCGATATATTTGATAGGGGTACGGTGTATACACCATCACTTTACCCTGAGTATTCTTGCGTAACTGCTGTTTACATTTGCTGCATTGAATTTATCCCTTCCTCCCCTCGGCCATCTGTGTGTGTTTGCTCACTATTTCTCTGATGTCAGTGATCAAGCCTGCTATAGTGGCACATTTGAATTAGGGGGCTATAACTGGATACGGACTAGATCCGTGCCCCAGAGCTAAGTATCACACTTTGTGAGCTCCTGTGCACACTACTCACGAAGATCTTGACCACTATCTCTACCTGTCTATTATTAGGCTTGTTTAACCCTCTACTTAGGGGTCCTTCACGACCAGAGTTATTAGAACATTGTTGCCTCTTGTGGCTATACGATTCTATTATTAGTGAGCTCTCACTCAACTGTTATATACTCTACATAGCATTTCAGTATATACATGAGCATGGTCAGTCCACCGTCACCTGTATCTATTTTACAGGCTTTTTAACCTTGTCATTGCTGAACTAGGGGGTTAACTATTTAGATCATGATAGCTTCTCTCTACTAATTAGCAGATAGTTTGGATCTTCACCTCTCCCCCTAGATCTCAGTTTTAGTATTGTGTATTTTTGTCTGTTTTATGTGTTGTGTTACCACTGTCAGTTGTCCATTGATTTCAACGATTTTGACACTTATTTTAACGAGTATAATTAAAGCATTTTAATTTTAAGTCTATCACCATTACATTACCACACACAACGAGTGCTGTCCATAGGGTGTCTTTGTTCTCTAGTATTAATCCAGGCATGTACAGTCAAGGGGCCCATAACGTTTGTTGCCCAACCGTCCACTCCTCTGGCCACCGCATCTTTAGGCCTTGGCCCCCCCTTCTGCAAGCCTCCAGTGGGCCCTCGTCCCCCTTTCACCATCTGCTACCCATCCGGGCTGTGTCTTCCCTCCACGTGGCTCCAGTGGGTCCATCTGCGGGCCACAGGTAAGCCGAAGTGGTTCCTTTGTGTACTTTGCTCCCTGCCCCCCAGACCCATTACCTCCCTTATACCAACCCCCAGACCCATTACCTTCCTATACCCCGCCCCCCAGATCATTACCTCCTTATACAATCTAGTCCATTACTTCCCAATACCCTCCCACTCCCTGAACCATTACCTCCCTATATCCCCCCTGGACCATTACCTCCTTTAACCCCCTCCCCCCATACCTCCCTTTACCCCTCCCACTGCATCGATACCACTGTTTAGCCCTTCAGCTCCCCCCCCCTCCCACCTCCTTTTATTATCTCCCACGTCCCTCCCATGGCCATACCTCCATTTATCCCTTCCTGCCTTCCCTCCATACGCTCCATCCTGCCATGCTCATTATTTCCCCTATGCATATCCCTATTTTTTTACTACCCCCCTCCCCCCCATTTACTGCTTCTTATATTTTTCCTGGGCAGGGTTGCCACCTCTCCAGGTTTTACTTGGAGACTTCGGGTTTGGCATCCCCTTCTCCGGGCTACGGGTTTGTCCCTGAAATTTCCGGTTGGCGGGTTGTTACAGACAGGGCAGGCATAATGACTTCTCATTGCTAAATCATACATCACTCACATACCCTTTGCATTTCTCAAAGGACTATCTGTGTGCAGAACTCATTTCCTCCCTTCGCTGCCTACTACATCCGGGTCACAGCCCTATGCTCTACTGCGCATGCTCGCACGTAGGGGATCCTGGGAGTTATAGTTTTTATTAGACAACATCGATTGACACATATAAGCAACACAGTAACCTTCCCAGAAACCCTGCTAGGGAACACACACCACCCCCATGTATTTTAACATACATACGTATTTTTATCTCCCCCCCCTCTCTTCTCCCCCCCTCTCTCTCTCTCTTCTCCACCCTCTCTCTCTTTTCAGTAAAGCTGCTTCAGTCCCTCTTTTTTGATAGCAATGAGGTAACCTTGTCTTTGTTAAATTAACTCAAGTAAAGTAAACTGAGATACAGTAACTCATTGTAATAAATTAATATTGATCAGCGACGACTCTGTCTGCAACAATTGTCATCAGCGTTAGTTATAAATAATAGAAATGGCGTAAGGTAATATACAATTCCATATACCATTAACGCAGCAATAGTGCCCTCAACAGCAGTCTCCCGCCATCTCCCCCTGCAACTGTCAATATGGCTGCGCGGCGTCAAATGGCGCTGCGCTGCCATGCCAACGGGAACGTCACGTGAAGTAACAGCATGACATGATGCTCGTTATCATGACAATGAGACGCCACGTTGTCATGGCAACTTGACGCCGCGTGGCGTTACATAGCATCCCGTTGTCATGGCAACGCAGTGAATTTTAAATAAAAAAAATTCTCCATGTTGACCGTCAGTCGAAGGTGGCAACTCTGCTCCTGGGCCCAACAATTTCTAATGGCGACCCTGACTATACCTCTGCTCAATCTCCTGTGTCCTGCCCAAATACGTGTCCTTTCCAGCCCACATATTTTTCCCTCGCTACCTCTACCTTTGGCCCGCCCTCACCCTCAGTATGCCCCAAATAATATCAAGTCAAATCTGAAAACATAACTTTTGAATAAAAATAGCCAGTGCTCCTCACACTCAGAGACACCATTGTGATCACATACTGCCATTCACTGCACTTTTCCCCCTCCTCTCTGTCAGTCTTCCAGCATGCCATTTAGACCTTATACTCTGCCTGACAATGATTATTTTCCCTATGATGTTCTTTAATATTTGATGCACTTATTGTATTATATTTCTATGCATTTTAATGTCAACTTTTTAAAACGCTGCATACATTGCTTGTTCTATATGAAATCCATTCTACTTATTTTAGAATACAGGGCATTATTATACAATAAAGCAATGATTGCACCAGACATAAAAAAGCCATTATTGCAGGAAATAAATTCCCATTCTGAAGAGATTACAAGCCAACTGCAGTTATATAATAGGAGAAAAACGTTACCAGGCATGATATTTAGAGTAATGTTCTTAGGGGTTTTTCTTTTCACCTGTCAGGAATTATTACTAATACCTTGTAAACACATTTTATAGCACCATACTATTAAAGTAAATGTGACATTAAACAGACAGACTACATAGATAATTACACAATATTATATATGACTATATTCAGGTCACCCTACCACTCCCTAATGTCAACTTGGTCCCATAACAGGACTAATGCATTTAGTGGAAATGCCCACATGTATCACGGATCTCATGAAATGTCTATACTTTATACATAACCATGTCTGGACATGTTTCTCAGATTATAATTAAGACTAATCCCAGTCAAAAGTATTACTATTGCTAAATCTGATTTAGATTTAATTTACTTACTACTCCCCTTTCTATCTTGAACAAACCTTTACAATGAGGTCAAAGGAAACGAAGTTGCAAAAAGCAGAGGTAATGTGAATCTGTTCCCTATGAGACTGTTCTGCCGAGGATGGGTTTTCAATTTGCTTGTTTGATTGGATAGTTTGGTTCTTCGTTGCTGGCTTTAACTCTCCAGCAAATCAACAAAATACACCAATGTCTAGAATCTAAAATCAATCTCAAACTAATCTAAAGTCTCCTGGCTGCAAAACTGAAAAGCCTTTGCAATCAAATATTTACCCTGCAAATTCCTGGGATCAGCTTTAAAGTGTTTCAGAATAGCGTAAGGCCACAGACATGGTGCCTCCCGCCGTGCTCCTCCGCGCTGACGCACAGCCCCACCTGCTGAAGCAGGAGCTTTTTGGTGTCCTGGCAGGCGAGACAGCGAGCTTGGGAGGCGGAGCGGGAGGTGGGGCTAGCGCGGCCGACGTCAGCGTCACGGCGTACAATACCGCAGTGTCATTGGCTGCTTCGCGGTCACGTGACCGTTCCTCCGCTCCCCTCTGCGCTGAAACTTAAATGTTGCTGTCTCCTGCAAGTCAGTACGCCTCCACACGCCTGCGGAAGCGCCTCCTAAAGTCGCAATCATAAGGCTGAGTCCATAGAAGGACAGGCCGTGCTGAGCCGTGCGGACGCTCCGCGCTGAGCCCCTGCATCCTCAATGAGGATGCCTTGAGAGGGGCTCACGCGAGCGTCCGCAGGCGTGCTGACGAGTTGGAGTTTTCAGCCGAGCGCCAAGCTGTTTTTCAGCGCGCTGTCGGCTGAAAACCTCCAATCACAGCACAGCAGTGTCAACGTCACGGCGCCGTGACGTCAACATCAGTGCGTCGCGGGCGGTTGGCCCAGCGACGTCACTGCCCCGCCTCCCTCAGTCTCCCCCAACCTCCGATCGCGCCCGCTGGCTCGCCTGCATGGGCATGAAATAGCGCAGATTTCAGCAGGCGAGCCTCAGCGTCAGCGCGGCTCGGATCTCCTCACCCCTCTATGGCCCGGGCCTAACAGATACAGGGGGTAAGTGTGCTGCCTCAGCGGCGTATTTTTAACCATGTCCGTGGCCTAAGACCAAAATTCTGACAAAGATAGATTCTAGCAGGCTGAAGACACAGCTCATCACATATTTTCATAGTTTCAAAAGAGAATTTGTTTTGCCACTTGTTGTGCCATTTGTTTTGGAACTTGTTGTGCGTGAGTCAGGATATTCTGTAATTGTTACTGATACTGTAACAGCTTCAGGTAGGAGACTATGCTGTATAAAAGGTTATACACTGTACTACAATTTCAGGGTGTACTGATTGGTGGTTGTGCATGTACAACATGTCGGATGAAAGGGGCACCCAGTGAGGAGAGAGAGTGGGTGGTTCTGGGTAATGACATACAAATGAGTACCGATAGTGTCACTTTTTGCTTCTTAATGTGGATCCCCATAAGTTTATGCCTGCAGATTCCCATAGCTTTTACAGCAAAGCCTAGGTCAAAGAAAGGTATGGCCAGCAAACCTACTCACCGGCAGCTTTAATGAGCCTTGGGTCTGTTCCACTAAATAAAAATGTGAGATGACAAGTTGGAAAATTATTATATGAACAACAAATGGAGCATTGGAGGAGGAGTTACATCAGTGATCTTAACGAAGGCGAACCCAATGAATCCAATGTGGAAATTCCTATCTTATCATTGACTTGCATGGCAGTTTAACGTGATATTGATCAGTGATACCCTTTATAAGTGCTTAGGTAATGATGGCTATAATGTCAGCTGTGTGTGACCTTAGGCAAGTGAGTTTATCACCTCAACAAAAATGAAATTGTAAGCTCACCAGGGCAGTGGCTATTCCTGAAAAATGCAACATGCAGGGCTACACGAACTGTCACCTCTATATCAGAAGAACTTTGATTTGATTTTTATTTGAGAAGGAGTATCTTAGTGTATGGACCATGGGCCATATATGTTATGCGGTGGTGCTCCATAAGACATCTTCCGGCATCAGAATACACCTTATAGTTGATTCAAGTGAATGGGCTATGAAGTTTCTTCCAGCAGTGGAAGGTGTCTTCTACAGTAGCACTGCTTAGTAAATATGGCCTTATGTCTTTGAAGCATGTTAACCTAGTTTGTATCCCAATGATCTTGGGTAAGTAGCTTTATCTTCCTTTGTTACAACAAAAACCAACAATTAGATTGCAAGCTCTACAGGTTAGGGACTCATTATACCTGCAAAATTCTACCACCAGCGTACATATTTAGCACTATATTAAAAAATATAAATAGTAGTATACAATAAATAGTAGTATATAGCCAGGTATTCTTTTTGGCTACTAATCTGCCCTGCTTAACACAAGCCAGTGTAGGCAGTGCTAGACAAATCTGGGGTTTCCCCTTCAGTAAGCAGCTCCCTTGAGTAACAGGAGGGGAAGGCTAAGGCCTATGTTCTGCCCAATCATGGGTTAGGACCTTGGACCCACCCCCGGGGTACTGAAGGGGCTGCATCACCAAATGTAGTCAGTGTTATCTCCCATGACAGAGAATGTCCCAGGAAGCGTGTGTACAGGGCTCTGACCGACTTCCATTCCCTCCCTTAGGGGAGTGGGGACTATATCTCCTACTCCACCAGGGAGTAGGGGAAGAACTAGGAGAGACTCTCGGGCCCTTGCCTGGACATTGATTCCAGGGACCATCCGGAGGAGGGAAGAGACCAGGGAATCAGTTCAAGACTGTATTGTGTGCAGTTATACAATAAAGCCGTTCCTGTTTTATAATATACTCCTGCCTGAGTCTGCAAACAATCAGGGGGAGTAGCAGAAGTGAGTTCTCCTGCAGGGATTGCATCTAGCACTCCTAGAACCTGCAAGAGATGGAGGTGACCCACCCGTGTGAAAAAAACAGCTAGCACCCCAAAAGCCTGTCCTGTCTTCTCCAATACCATCGGCGGAACTTCAGAGCTTCTGTGAGCCAGCAGCTAACCAACACGTGACACCCTGTAATAGTGTAATCTCCCAGAGGGTGGGAGAAAACCTGTTACAAGTGTAACAGTGTTTCCCCACACCCGGTGGGAGATTTGGCCATTACGAGTCATGTGGTGCATGTTATCTGCTGGTGACAGGAGGGCCGAGTCGTCTGCCGGTGGTAGTGGGGACACAGGACTAGGCTTCTGGGGTTCATACCCCACATATCTCTTTAGCAGTGCAGCGTCTCCATCTGCCGTAGGCTGCAGGAACTGAAGGTGATCTCCCACGGTAGAACTTATTACCTACCCTCCCCCCCAACCCCCCGCCAGTAAGATCACACACCAGACAGGAGGTATAGGAACAGGAACGGGTTTATTACTCTTCTTGTCAGCACAATAACAAGGCAGGGTTCCGCCCAATGCAGTACTCTCAGCTATTCACTCAAGAATGGTCCCTGGACCGTCACTACAGGCTAAGGGCAACCGAAGCCGTCCTTGCTCTTCCTCACCTCCCTAGCAGAGGCAGAGGTATGGTCCACACTCACTCTCCCCTGGAGGGAAGAGGACTGGAGAAGGCCCAATCTCAGCTTTTCCACTGTGCGACCTGCCTTCCTCAGTGGGGAAGGACAACACACGAATTTAGGGCGGTCCTGCCTTTAAAGCTGCAGTTCAGTCTTTTTTTTTTTTTTTTATTCATTTTTTTACTTCAATAGTTTCATGTGTGCAATCTCTAATTACTTAAAGAACTGTATAGCTGCAGGTCAATTCGTTCTCCATGTATTGATAGGCGAAATTTGGTGACATAATTAGAGCTGGCATATGTTTCTATTTGCTTCTGTCAGTCAGTGGAAGCTCATGAATATTCATGAGCACTCCTGCACTGACATGTGCTAGAGGGAGGGCAGGGCTGACAAAGGGGTGTGCCAGGGCTTGTGACAGGACATGAAGGGGCGGTGCCTTAGCAAATGGCTGTTAAAATAGAATACAAGAAAATTGGTCTTTCAAAGTTGTTTTTTTAAAAACAGAAAATGCTAAAAGTATTTTTTCTTACTACAGAACTGATTTATTAAAAAAAACACACATGCAGGATATTGCCTGAACTGCAGCTTTAAGTACTGTCAGGAAAAAAGCACCAGGTCTGGCTCATGATTGGTCATGCCCAGGCCTGATGTCACCGCCTCCTGCTGTCACTCTAATGCAGCTCCTCGGAGGGGGAAAACCCCATATCAACTACTGGCAACCTGATTTACCAGGGTTTACTGCCAACCCAAGGGCAGAAAAGTAGCCATCAGGCTACCTGGCTACACTCTCCTTCTGATGGAATCCCAACGACTCTGCTTGGGTCCTAAATTATTGGTTACGATCTTCGAATGTAACCTGAACATAACAGGAACATTTCACATAACTGATTATCACATTCGATATACATGATTACATTTTCTGTGAACACTAGTACATTACATTTTTATTTGAAAGGAAACAAGCTGTCTAGACAGAACCCCAGGTCCCTCCTAACATGGAGAACCTTATCAATGATAGAGATTAGGGTCTTTCTTGCTGACTAGACCCCATACTATTGGGCAATGTCACTGAAAAATACACTCTTAGGTTGGTCTGCGAACAGCATGATCCACTGGATCTAAAGCACGAGCATAGCGATATTCCTGGTAACATACTGGGCACTACAAACAAACACAAACAGAGCACAGTGCTACATCCAATGGCAAAAACACACAGTGAAATAACTATATATTTCTTGAATAAAAGCGTAATTTAGTTTAACACTTTGGCCAAAGCATTGTAAGCCTGTGAGCCCCTCCAAGGCATGACCCTAATTCACAGGTCCTAACACCGATTACAATTCTTAATAACCAGTACAATACTAGGAAGAATGATCATAATTGATCTGTCATAATCAGCTGCATGGTTCTAAATCTGATTGAAATTCTTATTTACCTGGACAATACCAGGAAGAATACTCTGTATTAGATCTGTTGCAATCAGCTGCATGCAAAGACCTGTGCATATAGAAAGTGGGATGGGATGAGCTTTAAACCTGGGAGGGAGGGGCCAACCTCCAAAATCAGCTGTGACCAGCTGGACAAAGTAAACAAACACACAGATACCCAGTAAGCTCATATAAGCCCCAAAAGTTACCACAATATATATATATATATATATATATATATATATATATATATATATATATATATATATATATATATATGTACAAGCAGTCCTCGTTTTACAACGAATGGCTTATCCAACGCTATGCAATGCATACCTATGTTCAGTTTTATAACGCCAAAACGGCTTATCCAACGCACTTACGACTCTTTGCAAAGTTGTTTATGTGTATATAATATATATATATATATATATATATATATATAAACAACTATATATATTATTATATTTTTATATTATATATTATGTTATACTATATATATATATATATATATATATATATATATATATATATAAATATATATAATACAGTATATGCACTATATAATTTATGTGTGTGCTGCATATCTTGTCTGCGTAAAATATTTTGTGTATTTTAGCATTAAAAATGCCTTCAGGAACGGAAACTTTCATTTAAACAGTGTTCCTATGGGAAAGCGTGTTTCGCTTTACAACGTTTCGCTATCCAACGCCATTTTGAGTAACGCATTGTGTCGGATAACCGAGGACTGCCTGTATATTAATGTCAAAAAGGAATGCTACTGGGCATGGCAATATATACTACAAACAAACACAAACAGAGCCCAGTGCTACATCCAAAGGCAAAAATACACAGTGAAATACCTATATATCTCTTTAATAAAAGGGTAATTTAGTTTAAAACTTTGGCCAAAGCATTGAAAGCCTGTGAGCCCCTCCAAGGCATGACCATAATTCACAGGTTTTAACACTGATTATAATTCTTAACCTGTACAATACTGGGAAGAATTTAACATACTGCACCGACACACTTTATTCGAGCAAATACCCAGTATGTACCTGGCAGATACCTGGAATGCGCCGCTCCTCACCTCTGACAAGCCCCGTTGCGTTTGCCTTCCCAGCCTGGGTTCATGCCTGGCTGACGGGCGGCTGATCTGTTAAATGATAATGATTAGGATTTAATAGGCTGCAATGCTTCGCGTGTCTACCAGATGGCATAAATTCATGAATTGTAATGCAGTATATATATATATACTGTGCAGTATTGCAGCTAGCGGGAATAAAATGCTTCAATCCCTGCTTGGAAAATACCTCAATGCACTCGGGCAGAAAACAGTCACAAACCTCAATACACCCGGGTATATCCGAAATCGTGGGACTAGCCGAGCTCGAATAAAGTGTGTCGCCAGTGTACTGGACACCCACAACCAGGCAATACTTTTGGCATGGACATACTTGGTTCCAGGGAACCATACCCAGATAACCCACAGGAGAACATCCCGGGACTACCATTCCCTTCCCCTTCATTATACCAATTTTCATCGGAACCCTCAGAATCCCAATTCTCCGGGGGATTATCTGAATCCCAATTTTTCCCTCATACCAATCAGTGTCCCAGAGCGGTTTGGACATAGGCCTATGGGCCATTATATATTTCTGATACCGGGCCAGAAACGCAGAGGTTGGGACATCCGACCCCCGGTGTGCCCGGATGTCCTTTGGGGCCTTTTTAGACTAGCCCTGCGTTCGTACATAGACCGAATGAACGAAGTCCGTTCGAGCGGTACTCACCGGATCGGGGATCGAAGGCTTCTCATCCACCCCAGCAGTTGCTCGCAGTTCGGCATCCCGCCGGCAAGTCGATTGGGGTCCTGAGCACGTCCAGATGCTGCACCAGAAGGGTGTTGACATCCGGCAGTTGCATAGGGGTGCCGTCTTGGCCTTTGTCAGCTTTCGCCGTATGGACGTCGGCACCGGAAGGTACCTCCATCTGTACCGGAGAATCCTTGTATCGGCCTCTGTACACCTCCATGAAAGGTAGGCTCCTCCGCTCTCAGGTCTCACGGTCGTAGTCATCAGTAACGGGCTCCGCTGTCATGCAGTTGTTGGCACCATTCGGTCCGTCTTCAGCCTCGGTCGGCATAATCGACACCGGCCGGAACACAACCAAAGATCGACGGCTACTGATGCAGGAAAAGGGTAGGGACACATCCGCAGGGGAAAGACACCGGATCATTTCCGAGTTCACAGTGGCAATAGGCAAGGCATCTACGGGCTCTTGCGCCTCTGTGAACAGCGGTGCCTCATCACCCAAGGCACTCACCTTAACCGACTTCTTGTGGGTGGTTTCCGGTTCACCGACAGTCTCTGGTTTCTCTGCGGGGACCAGTTCTGGTACTGTCTCAGCATGCTCGATAGTCATCGGGATGCTTGAATCCCCTTGAGCCTCCATAATTGAGGTAGATTTTTGCTTGGTAGCAGCAGGGTCGACCACCCAGGTGTTGGGGTCGGTCGAATCTTTCTCCGCGAAATCCGTAGGCTGCAGCAGCGTGGGCTTCAGGAAACGTGCTTCGCAGCAGGCACACTGGGCTTCCCAGACTAGTTCGCTACCTGTGAAGTCGCATTTGGGACAGAGGAATCGAAGGTACCTCTTCCCTTCCACGGTTACCACCAAGAGTCCTCCTGGTAGTCTTTAGTGGTCGAAGTCCATATCACCAGACATTCAGTCTTTTCTGTACACACGAGAAATTGCACACCCACTCCTTTCGCTCGCCAGGCTGAGGGTGCGGTCCGCTGCATCCGGTACCTCCCTTATTCTCCAAAGTTGTTGCATTGAGGCATTGGTCATCAGCGTGTCCCCTCCGACTGGTAGAGATTAGAGGAGGGGAACTGTCACGCTGCGCTCACCATGACAGGACTAAGACCGCGGGGCTGAGGTGGGGATGTTTAGGCACCGACCTGCAACAGCGCAGTCCGGTCCAGAGTGCGTAATCCAAGTCGTGTAGACCGTCACTACAGGCCAAGGGCACCCGCAGCCGTCCTAGCTCTTCCCCGCCTCCCTAGCAGAGGCAGAAGTATGGACCACACTCACTCGGAGGGAAGAGGACTGGAGAAGGCCCAATCTCAGCTTTTCCACTGTGCGACCTGCCTTCCTCAGTGGGGAAGGGCAACACACGAATTTAGGGCGGTCCTGCCTTTAAGTACTGCCAGGAGGAGGGCACAAGGTCTGGCTCATGATTGGTCATGTCCAGGCCTGATGTCACTGCCTCCCGCTGTCATTCAAATGCAGCTCCTCGGAGGGGGAAAACCCCATATCAACTACTGGCAACCTGATTTACCAGGGTTTACTGCCAACTCAAGGGCAGAATAGTAGCCATCAGGTGACCTGGCTGCGTGTGCGTGTGTGTGTGTGTGTGTGTGTGTGTGTGTGTGTGTGTGTATGTATATATATATATATACATATATATATATATATAAAATAAAAAAATAAATAGATGATACCGTTCTGTGGCTAACGAAATGCTTTTATTTGTGCGAGCTTTCGAGATACACTGATCTCTTCTTCCGGCGATGTTACAATGAATGAAGCAAAATGTATACTTAAAAACAGTGTCTCTTGGAATGTTATCTGTGCTGTTCCTTCCCCCGGTGTGGATGTGTTTTATGGCTAGAGGTGTTAAATGGTTACTGAAAGCAAGTGAAGAAAGAGTGTGTATGTGTATCAGTGTGAATAAAAATGAATGGAGAGCCCACATAATATACAGTGATACCTCATATATATATATATATATATATGTGTGTGATGAAATCACTTGATGTGAAGAAACTAGTAGGGTGAATTGCTAGTGAGAGCAAGCAAACACCACACTTCTCCATTTGGGACTCAAAGACATTGATGCTTACAGCTTACTCCTCACGGTTCCTGTTTTGGTTTACCCGGTCTGGCACCCATTGCACATGCGGATTGGTTCCGGAGGACACTAGGAGAAGTGACACGATACCTGAGTTCTTGCTGGACGGTGGCTCAGAGGGGTTTTGATTGTGTCCTGATCGTGTGGAGTGGAGAGGCGTGTGAGCAGAGCAGCAGAGTTCCTGTGTTTGGTGCATGAGTATTACTTAGAAAATGCTCTTTTATTCATGTTTGTGAGGTTTAAATTGTTGGACTCTTTATTGTATATTAAATGATATTATTTTACATATTGCACTAGGATCGGGCGCTCTCTTTTTTCGTTTATATATATATATAAAATACAATGTGTAAAAAAAAAATACACATATATATATATGTATATATATATATATATATATATATATTTTTTACACATTGTATTTTACTTACCGTAGTACTTTTACCTTAACAAAAAAGGCAAAATAATTTTTGGTTTGCATTCTAACCTTCTGCCAATGTTACAAACACAGATGTGCAAATGTCTGGCAGTTTGATTTGCAAACTGTTCCTCAAATATATACAGATTAATTTTTAGCATGTTTTCAAATGTTTTTGTGAAAGTTCAAACTCTTGTGGAGTTCACCTTTTTGCCAGTTTGATGTGTAGAGAGAAAGAGAGACCCCCGGTGACTCACGTATGTCTAGTTACAGCACTAGGGTCCATGAGTATTTATCAGTGCAAGAAAATCCAAGCAAAAATCGTTAGACAGTTTTATTGGTTAAGGAACCCCAGAATTAAATTATGAAATTCTGTTGAACCCTAACTCTAGAACTTCCCCCCCCCCTTGCCCCATCTCTCATGACACATACTAAAACACACACACACACACACACACACACACACACACACACACACACACACACACACACACACACACAGTCTCTCCCCCTCTTACAGACTGTCAGGATTGGGGCTAGGCCAGACCCCCGGACGCGTTGCCATGACAGAGGCGCGCGGACTTCCGTCTGCTCGCACATGCAGCGCTACTAACAAGCGGATCTCTGATCGGGAGATTTCGGTACCTCGCTCCCATGACGCAACCGCTTGAGACAGCACACAGGCGCCACAATGCCAGGTATGGAAACACAGCAGGAACCGTCCCCAGGCTTAGTCCCCGTGACGACACTGGCAACCTACTAACGCGGCCTTGCGGTCTAAGTCCTGTTTGTGGTGAGCACCGTTACAGTATGCTCAGTCCAACAAACATAGACACAGCTGAGGAGGTCGACGTCTGTACGAGCATGACGGTATGTTCAACCATGTGGAAAAATACTTGCCAAAAAATGACCAGCGAATGGAACTGCTCCAACGCTCAGTACAAACCGTTAGTGACCAGATCAAAACTCTCTCTACCCACTGCTCTTCAAGCAGTTGCTGCTCCTGCTCACATTCCTTCACCCCCGACTTCGGAGCCATGACTACCTACCCCCAATCGTTATGGAGGTGACCCATTAGGCTGTTGGGGATTTTGAAATCAGTGTTCCATCCACTTTGAACGGCTCCCATCTCGCTTTCTTTCTCCACACGCCAAGGTGGCATACATCGTATCACTGCTGAAAGACGACGCTCTGGCGTTGGCTTCTCCCAGCTGGAAACAGGGGACGGACCTTACTGGTGTCATTAACCGCTACACCACGGAGTTCCGGAAAGTATTCGATACCCCGGGGCGCAAAGTAACCGCTACCTCATCTCTCCTAAATATTTCACAGGGTAACCGTTCTGTGGCCCGCTACGCTGTCGAATTTCGTACCATACCCGCCGAAACCGGCTGGAACGATGAGGCCTTGACCGCAACATTCTGGCAAGGGTTGTCCGAAATACTCAAAGATGAGATGGCTGCCCAAGAACGCCCCACTGGATTAGAGGATCTCGTGGCACCGTGTATCTCACTCGTCCAGCAGGAGCCTTGGATACTTCTTCTCTAGCAGTAGAGGAGCCCATGCATTTGGGAGGTACTTGCTTGTCAGCTGGTGAGAAACAGCACAGACATCGCACAGGCCTATGCCTATATTGTGGTAATACCGGACACTTGGAAACCACCTGCCCACTTAAGACAGGAAACGCCAAAGCCCAGTGAGAGCCAGGAGGATCACGCTGGGAACCTTGTTTTCATCTCCTCCCAAACCTTCAACCAGGATTCCTGTCTCCATCATCCTGTTCGGAGACACATTCAAGAACACTACACAGGCCTTTGAGGATTCCGGGAAAGGAGGGAACTTCATTGACCAGGGGTTCGCCGAAAGGAACAAGATACCCTTGATATTCTAAGATCTCCCCATAGGGCTAGAAGCCATAGACAGTCGCCCTCTACAGTCTGCTTTCATATCTTTACAAACCACACATCTCCTTACAAGTCGGCGAGGATCATTCTGAAAAGATTCATTTGGACGCCATCCATACACCGTCAGTAGATGTCATTCTGGGTCTACCTTGGCTCCAATTACACAACTCTCAGATCAACTTGACAGTGTCCCTACCTCTTAACTGGAATCACCAGTGCCAAAGTAAGTGTTTGATCTTCAAAGGTCTAGCGGGGGTATCTCTACCGTAACAGTATAAACGACAACTACCGGAGACCTACAAAGAATTTCGGGACGTCTTCGACAAGGTTCAAGCCGATGAACTGCCGCCTCATCGCTCCTATGACTGTCCCATCGATCTTTTATCAGGCACCATTCCTCCAAGAGGTTGCTCCTATCCTCTATCCCCTTCTGAGACTAAGGCCATGATTGAGTATATCCAGAAAAACCTTCAGAGGGGTTTCATCCACAAATCCTTGTCACCCGCAGGTGCAGGATTTCTCTTCGTAAAGAAAAAAGATGGTTCACTCAGGCCCAGCATCGACTACCGCGGCCTCAACAAGATAACTTAAGAATCGCTAGCCACTGACACTGATCTCTGAGCTATTCGACAGACTACAAGGCGCCACCATCTTTACCAAGCTGTACCTCCGTGGAGTGTACAACTTGGTGCGTATTCGGCAATGAGATGAATAGAAGACAGCCTTTAACACTCGGGATGGACACTACGAGTACATGGTAATGCCCTTCGGACTCTGCAACGCTCCAGCAGTCTTTCAAGACTGTCAATGAGATCTTCCGGGACCTTCTCGGTCAATACGTAATGGTTTACCTGGATGACATCCTGATCTTTTCCAAATCTGTACATGAACATCCGGGGCACGTTAAGAAGGCCCTCCAAAGATTACAAGAGAATCATCTCCTCGCCAAATTCGAAAAATGCCAATTTAACAGACAACGACTTCATTCTTGGGATATATCATTTCCAATACTGGACTAGCCATGGATCCTGCCAAGGTGAAAGCGGTGGTAGATTAGCCTTGCCCCATGTCGCTCAAAGCCATACAAAGGTTTCTGGGGTTCGCTAACTATTACCAGAGATTTATTCAAAACTTCAGTAGTAGCACCGATCACGGCCTTAACCCAAAAAGGTGCCGATCCGGCTCTCTTGCCTCTAGAAGCTACTAATGCCTTTGAAAGGCTGAAGAAAGCCTTCGTCTCACCACCTATCCTGGTGCACCCAGATACAGGACTGCCCTTCACACTCGAGGTGGACGCCTCAGATGGAGCTGGAGCGGTTTTGTCCCAGAGAAAGAACCCTCAAGCCCGACTTCATCCATGCGCCTTTTTTTCTAAGAAATTTCCCCCCGCGGAACAAAATGACGACGTGGGAAATCGTGAACTTCTGGCAATTAAAATGGTGCTAGAGGAGTAGAGACACTTACTCGAAGGCACGGAAAATCCCATCAAAATTCTGACCGACGACAAGAACCTATTATATATTGAGGGTGGACGTCGCTTGGGGTCACGACAGGCACGTTGGTCTTAATTTTTTTCTCGATTCAACTTAGTCATTTCGTACCTCCCCAGCTCAAAATATAAAGGCAGACACTCTCTCCGGACAATTCGTAGTGGAGGATAAGACGGAGGATCGCCAGGAGACCATACTCCCCCCGGCCTGTATTTTTTCAGCCAACACCTTCGACGCCTTACGCGACGTCACAAAGACCCAAGTTCTTATCCCAGAGGGCCTCAAGGTTCCAGAGGGACGCTTATTCACGCCACCTACTTTTCACTGGAAGGTAATGGGGTCATGCATCCAAAAACTGTCGGCCATCCAGGTACTAGGATGACGATCGACCATCTGGAGCTGACATTTTGGTGGCCAGGTATGCGTAAGGATATTAAGAACTTCGTCTCGGCATGTGCCACTTGCGCTCAGAACAAGATGCCTCGCAACATACCATCTGGTCTTCTTAAACCCCTTCTGATTCCGGATCATCCATGGACTCACCTTTCCATGGACTTCATTTTGGAGCTGCCTAGATCTAAAGGGATGGATACTATCTTAGTGGTGGTCGACCGCTTCTCCAAACAGGCACATTGTATTCCGCTCAAAGGCCTACCCAGCGCTTCCAGACTGCCCTAAGTATTTATCAGCGAATTTTTTTCGCCTTCACGGTACACCTCAAGTTATCATTTCTGACCGAGGCTCTCAGTTCTTATCCAAATTCTGGAGGGCCTTCTGTCAACAACTAGGCATCGCCCTTCATTTTTCCTCGGGATATCAACCGCAAACCAATGGCCAAACGGAGCGGACCAACCAATCCCGCGTGCAGTTCAATCGATGTTTTATTTCCGATGCTCAGGACAATTGAACGGATCTTCTGCCTAGGGCAGAGCTCTTTCATAACAATTTAAGAAATGAATCCACTCAACAATCACTCTTCACCAACTACGGGTTTCACCCTTCTGCACTTCCAACCACTGTGCTCAGTTCTGGAATTCCCGCGGCAGAGAGCAGGATTCAATACCTCCAGGAGTCCTGGGATAAAATTCAGGGAAGCAAGAGCGAAAGTGCAAGAGTGACCAAGGGGACTGGAGATCGAGACGCGAGTGAGAGCTGGCAACTGAGGGCACCGCAGTAACCACTGAGTACACTTCCGCCCTGAAACAAGACGTCAGCGGTAGTGACATATGAGGAAGTGGAGTGGCAGCATGACCCGGTGAACAAGTCGGTTCTCTCCCATGTAACCCGAATTTTATGAAATTAACACTTACTTCCATATAGAGTTCCCCGTGTGAAGATCTCTAAAGGGCTCCCATCAGAGAGAGAGAGGGATCTCTGATTTGCGTTCAAAATCTCATCTAGTTTGTGAGTGAGACTATTGACACACGATAGATAGGGCCTACCTGGCTATACTATTGTATTTCTATTTTCTTTACATATACCACATCACATGAGCTACCAGAGCTCCCCTTACCAGGAAAAATAAATTCTGCAACTTTGGACCCACGCCCACGAACAGTTCATTTTAAGGGTGTTGAGCAGTTTTTTCTTCATTTATATTAAGCTATATATATATAAAAATAAAAACAAAAAAAGAGAGAGAGCGCACGCCCCATAGCATAAAACTGTATTTAATATTAAAAAGGGGAAGGGAAGGGGGGGGGGAAAGAAACACACTCACAGGAGTAAAATGATAATAAGGCAATTTGTGATAATATCACCACCATCCGGTTTCTTTGCTGCAAAACGTCAGCACTTGTGGGCTCCCTCAGGGCTGCGTGTAGAGATCACAGCTCACCGGATGCCAGGGGTGCCGTTTGCCGACTAGAATTAGTCCACCGGAGTCCAGACAATCGCCTCTCCAGCTAGAATGGCCGCCGTATGAATCCCACGCTGGATGTGGCCTCGTGCGCGTGCGCAGCGTCGTAGTGACGTAAATCAGAGTCCCTGACGCGTTTCGTCACCACTGGGCGACTTTCTCAAAGGGCTTAAGCGATATATATATATATACACACCACTATATATATATATATACCACCATCTGTGAGCACATTTTTTCACTGCACTGTATAGAAGCGCCCGGTTCCTCTTTTCTAAACCTTAGAAACGCCATCTCTGCACAAAAATAGCAGGCAGACTGTCATCGTCGGGAGATCCCATTTACACACCAGGGCAAAGAGTTTGGCTTTCGACAAAGAATATCCGCCTGAAGGTATCATCTTCAAAATTGGCACCAAGGTTCATTGGACCTTTTGTCATCACAGAAAAGATCAACCCAGTCGCCTATCGACTGAAACTACCGGCTTCAATGAAAATTCCGTCGGTATTCCACATGTCCCTCTTAAAACCCTTCATTCGAGAACACCACTCTTCAGCCCTGGACTTACCCCCTCAACCTACCCTAGTAGAGGGCCAGCAATAGTTTAAGGTCCAGGCTATTCTCTATTCCAGAATCTCAAGGGGAAAACTCCACTACCTGATACATTGGAAGGGTTTCGGCCCTGAAGAATGAGAGTGGATTTCCCAAGAACAGGTACACGCCTCAAGGCCTTTCACCACAAACACCCTTCTAGACCATCTCTAGGTCACCAGAAGTCACCCCTGAAGGGGGGGTTGTCCCCGCCCCCGGACACAATGCACTGCCATGATAGAGGCGCGCGGACCTCCGTCTGCGCGCACATGCCACGATACTAACAAGCTGATCCATGATAGGCAGATTTCGGGTCCTCGCTCCCGTGACGCAACCGCAGGGGACAGCATTGCGGGCGATGCGCACAGGTGCCACGCTGCAAGGAATGGAAACAGCTGGAACTGCCCCCATGACGACACGGGCAATCTACATCGCATGCTGCCTACGCGCAGGCAAGCAAATAAGGGGTTAATTCTCTTAATTATTCCTCACCTGCTGTGCACCTGGCCTCTGCCTATTAGTGGACAGTCTATGCCCGAGTGCTCTTTACCTTGCAGCTGTGGGCTGCTCCCCATTCCTTACTCTGCAGCCTTCCCTCCCATTGGCTGCCTGCCCTTTAAATACCCAATCAGTTCTCTGCTACATTGCTGAGCATAAACTACTGTTTATGTACTGCGCTTGCTACAAGCTGCTCGTTTCTTACACATACTTTATGGGAGCTACCACTCCCCCTCACACAGACACACAGACACTTTAAGGGAGCTAAAACACACACACACACACACACACGCACACACGCACACACGCACACACGCACGCACACTCACTTTAAGGGAGTTGAGAGCGCACACTCTTACCTGATCCTTCCTCTCCCTCCTGTCACACGAAAGTTGACGCGACTTCCGGCGCCGGCAGGAGAAGGGAAACTAAGGATAGCAGTGACCAGGCAGCTGCTACTACTGAGCTCTGCAGCCACCGGGTCACTACTACGAGGGGTGCCACCAGGCCTGGGATAGCTGGGAGAGTTGTCCCAGCTCTCCATACCCTGGCGGCCGCGGAACCCCTAAAGGGTGCTCGCGGAACCCCGGTTCAAAATCACTGGAGTAAGCATTATAATTCAAATAACTAACATTTCCACAGGTTGAAGGAGCAACAGGTTGCAATCTTTGGGACACAGCTCACTACTGCCCCATGTTCTCGCCACACCATATGACTGGTGGCAACTTTAGTTCGAGCTAAATTTCTGGCAGGCTCATCTGGGACAGGTTCTACGTGAGCAGCAATATTTTGGAGCTGCATTACTAGAGTAATTTTCTACACACCATTTTTTTTCAAATAATACTTTTTATGGCTCTTGGACCAGTGGTCAAACTGATTCAGGACAGTGGCAACAGTTCTATCTTTTAAGTTAATTTCTGTTGTAAACCAAATAGAACTGTCTGCTGCAGAAGGGACCTGTATTGCATTAATCATGCATGACAGATGCAGCAAGACTTACTGTCTGCGACGCTGAGGACAGTGTCAGCCGCGAAGTGTTTCCGAATTGGACCCCCTGCAGCATTAATCCTTTGGTGCTGCGACCATGCGTGGCAGCAACAAAGGCAATAAGCCTTAATACATCTGTATGTGCAAGATGATGATGTTAGGAGTAATATGGAATGACAATATGAGTATGCAGTCACAGTAAGAATTTCAAAGTGCATAACTTTCAGCAATCAAACTGAATAACAGAGGCAGACATGTTCAATACCATTTGCATACTGAACTTTTGTAAAGAACACAGGAATGTATTGACTTCCCATCTTACTGATCCCTATTGCTAAATGTCATCAAGAATGTCAAACATAAAATGTTATTATGTATAATATAAGTTGACATTCTTTTTAAAGCAATCTAACATTAACTGGGTTTCTTAAATACATGGTTTTCTAAAATGTGGTACTCCATTTAAATAAACTCAATCATCTGCTACCAATATACAAGTCTGACACAACTAATTTGATGATTTAGAGACAGGGGTATATTTATGGCATTATGGCTAGGTTATTCATGCCTTTTTTTTCTTTTTCTTTTTAAATAAGGCACCTACAGTATAATTATTATTTTCAAAGTTACTTTTGCCAACTATATTAATCATGATAACCATAACACATAGTTTGTGAAAAATACAGGGGCTTAAATGTGCATTATGTAATTAACTTGAAGCAAGGAGAGTCATTTCATGATACGCCCTTTACATCAATTTAGAAAGGTTCTTTGAGTGATCTTTCCTGTTTGTGCCAATGAGGGATTTGGATGTGGGTATTCGAGCAATTATGGAGGAACCGCTTGGCACAATATCAAAAGGACATGTAGCAAAAGTTTTCATCCGCAACTGCTGAAGATTTCCTTTTTCTCTGTGCCAATAAATGTCTCTAGATCGGAAGTGGTGTAATATCTGTTTAAGAAGCTCCGACAATAACTTCACGCTGCTATAAATTGTCAGAAGAGGTAATTCATGCTTATATTAAGACATTCCATAAACTCACCAACATCTCACATGGAAGCAGCAAGCATCATGTATCACTGACATCTTTAATGATGATATCTTTACTGGCAGTAAGTAAAGCCCAGGACAAAGGGTTGTATTTCTCAAGATCTGTCGTTATATAGACATGGTCTACAATATCCCTTTTTTGTAATAAGCCTGCTTAATTTTTTAAGTGAAACTTCTATCCTGGCACCTACCAAATGAAAATTTCGCTTGGAGTAAATTGCCTTGATGGAGACGGAAGTGCAGTTCCGGAAGTGACGTCACTACTGGCAGAAGAGGCCGTTATGACAGCTGGCGCAGATTCTCAAGCTTCCCACACTTGGTGCACAGGAGCTGTTTATGGCTTGGCGCACTTGCGCACGCTTGCGCAGTAGCCGCCGGCGCCGCACATGCACAACAGACGCACACAGAGAGAGACACACACACACACACAGAGACAGAGATACACAGAGACAGAGAGAGACAGAGACAGAGAGAGACAGAGGGAGAGAGACAGACACAGAGAGAGAGAGAGACAGAGAGAGACACACACAGAGAGAGAGAGACAGAGAGAGACAGAGAGAGAGGGGGGAGAGAGAGGGGGAGAGAGAGGGGGGGGGAGAGAGAGACAGACACAGAGAGAGAGAGAGAGAGAGAGAGAGAGAGACAGACACACACAGAGAGAGAGAGGGAGACAGACACAGAGAGAGAGAGGGAGAGAGAGACACAGAGAGATGGGGGGGGGAGAGAGAGAGAGAGAGAGAGAGAGAGACAGACACACAGAGAGAGAGAGACAGAGAGAGAGAGACAGAGAGAGAGAGAGAGAGGGTTATAGGCAGCTCCTAGTCCCAGCCCAGAAACACAAAGGTGTGAAACGAGGCCGCCATTCAGGAGGAATCATAATATGGTACAAAGAGGAGCTTAACAGCCAAATAAACCCAATGAAGAGAGGAGATACCCACTTGTGGCTACAAATAAAAGGCTCCATGTTCACCCATCTATATGACACATACCTATGTGCAGCATACATCCCCCCCTACGACTCCCCATACTATAATGCAGACATCTTCGAGACCCTGCAGACAGAGGCAATCCACTTTCAGACTCTGGGTAAAGTGCTGATATGTGGAGACCTAAACGCCAGAACAGGCAGAGAACAGGACTACATATCTTCAGATGGAAATAACTACATCTTTGGAAATGACACATGTCATAGCTCTGTGACACGTCAAAGAACCAGCTACGATAGTGCAACAAACAAAAATGGTAAAGAGCTCCTAAACCTGTGTCGTGGTCTGGGACTGTACATTATCAATGGACGGACAAGAGGAGACTCTTTGGGTAGATACACATATAGCTCTGTGCTGGGCAACAGCGTAGTGGACTACGCAATAACCGACATAGACCCACAAGCCATCTGTGCTTTCATAGTTACACCACCATCACCCCTATCAGACCACAATCAAACACTGCTCTTTATTAAGAGACCAGACCAATCAAGCACACCACAAAAACCCCTCTCCAACCTTCATAGCTTGAAAGCCACCTACAAATGGACAAAACAGAGCCTCGCGACATACACAGAAATAATCAACAGCTCAGAAGTTGGAAACCTACTCCAAAGCTTCCAGGACACAAACTACGAGCAGAACAAACACGGTGTAAACCTGGCAGTAAGAAATCTCAGCAAAATATTCCATCTAATAGCAAAGAAATCAAACCTGAAAAAAACTAGCCCTAACAGACCAACAACAAATGACAAAATCAAAGAAAAATGGTTTGATAAGGAATGCAACACCCTTAGAAAAAGCCTGCGAACAATATCAAACCAAAAACACAGAGACCCAAACAATACAGAACTACGAATGAGGTACCACCAACACCTAAAGCACTACAGGCACACCCTAAGGAAGAAAAAACAAAACCACATTGCCAAAAAATTAGAAAAAATTGAAGAAGCATTAGATGAAAATACTTTCTGGCAAACCTGGAAACATCTGGATACAAAGCAGAATAACAGACACCTGGCCATTCAGAATGGCAACATCTGGAAAAACTACTTTGAGGACCTTTACCAAGAAATCCCAGAAGAAAACCTGACGCAAGAACAAAAACAAATCCTCACCAAACAAACATCACTGGAGAACACTATAAAAGATAACCAAAACCTCCTGGACATACCAATCACAATCCAGGAAATAAAAGAAAAAATAAAACTAATAAAAACCAAGAAAGCCAGCGGACCAGATGGCATTCTACAAGAGATGCTGAAGTATAGCAATCCATACAAGAAGCAATACTGAAAATGTTCAACCTGGTCCTCACTACTAGCTACTTCCCTGAACTGTGGAACGAAGGACTGATAACCCCTATCCACAAAAAAGGAGACAGGCTGGACCCATCCAATTACAGAGGAATCTGTGTCAGCAGCACCCTGGGGAAACTGTTCAACAGCATCTTGAACAGCAGAATCCTCACCTTCCTGACAGAGCGGAGTGTACTGAGTAAGAGCCAGACAGGCTTCCTGTCAAACCACCACATCACGGATCACATCTATACCTTACACAGCCTGATTAATAAGCACGTCCACAACACCAACAAGGGCAAAATATTTGCTTGCTTTGTGGACTTCAAAAAAACCTTCGATTCCATCTGGCATCCAGGCCAATTGCTGAAAATACTAGAGAGCGGAATAGGGGGGAGAACATACGACACGATCAAAAGTATGTACTCTGAAAACAAATACTGCGTGAAAGTTAATAACAAAAGGCCAGACTTCTTCCATCAAGGCCGTGGAGTTAGACAGGGCTGCAGCCTGAGTCGCACACTTTTTAACATCTACATCAATGAGCTCGCAGCAGCCGTAGAATCCTCCTCAGCACCTGGGCTCAACTTGGCTGGAACTGAGATTAAGTCCATACTATACGCAGACGACCTGCTCCTACTGTCTCCAACAGAACAAGGCCTCCAACAGAAACTGGCAATACTAGAAAAATTCAGCCAGACCTGGGCACTCTGTGAACCTAGAAAAAACCAGAATAATGGTATTCCAGAAAAAATCTAAAAAACATCCAACCATATCTCAATTCACACTGGACGATAATGCACTGGAACAGACAACGAGCTACACATACCTTGGTCTAACAATCAGCTCATCAGTCAAATTCAACCTGCCATAAATACACTGAAGGTGAAGGCCCGCAGAGCATTCTACGCAATAAGGAAACAGATATACCACCTCAAACCACCAATAAGAATCTGGATGAAAATATTCAACAGCATCATCACACCCATCCTTCTGTATGGCAGCGAGGTGTGGGGCCCTGTAACATACCCAGACTCCACAAAATGGGATACCAGCCCAACAGAAATACTGCATCTGGAATTCTGCAAACACCTTCTCCAAGTACACAGGAGTACATCAAACAATGCATGACGGGCTGAGCTGGGCCGCTTTCCTCTACTGCTCACTGTACAGAAGAGAGCACTGACATTCTGGACCCACCTAAACAAGAGCCATCCACAGTCTTACTGCTACAGAGCAATACAAAGCCAGGACCTCCTCACTAAACCCTGTGCCATCAAACAACTTGTCCTCTCACTCCCAGGACAAAACCCCACACAGATTAACAACCTGCCGAAAAAAGAAATCAACTCAATCTCCAACGAAATGAAGCAGCAGTATGTGACAAGGTGGGAAAATGATATCCAGCGCTCAAAGAAGCTGGAAACCTACCACAGCCTGCAGAGAGAATACACTCTGGCACCCTACCTACTGAAGGTAAAAGACCCAAAACAGAGACAGACCCTGGGCCAGTACAGAATAAGTGCCCACAGCCTAGAAATAGAAATAGGCAGACACAGACAGAACTGGAAGCCCCGGGAGATGAGACTGTGCCAAAGATGTGAGCAAGGAGAGGTAGAAGATGAAACGCACTTCCTGTTGCATTGCACACAATACTCCGAAGTGAGGAGTGCCCACCTAGAGAAACTAACTGCTGTTAGTTAGCGATCCTCCTGGGAGAAGATGAAACCACAGCAGAACTGGCTGCACACTATATCAACACCTGACAAGCTGAGAGACGTCCACTAACCCCCACACCCCGGTGCAAAACTGTTACCCATATACCCTGCAATCATTATACCCTACCCACTAGTATTCGTGTAATTATTGTCCCCCACCCCTTACTATTCACGCTTTGGCAATACTGAAATGTTCTTTCGTCATGCCAATAAAGCTGATTTGATTTGATTTGAGAGAGAGACAGAGAGAGTAGGGTGACCAGATTTTGAAAATGAAAAACCGGGACACTTTTTTTTTTTACATAACAGTTTATTTATTGTAGTACACTTATACTTTACTGCCATTAGTCCTTGTTACATAGTTACGTGTGTGTGTGTGTGTCGGATGACCTCACTAATCGAACAAAAAAAAAGCTATATGTGAATGATTCTGAACCCATTAACCAGTGTCAGGATGCCCCCTCTTCACAATTTCTAAAGAAGCAATTCCGCCTGGGATCTTACCTGATCCGCAGTCCCTCAAGGTACTAAACTGGAGGGGAGGTGTTCCCTACCTGTCTTCTGAGGTCTCCCGCGTGAAACTTGAGTCAGATCTGGAAGAAAGCAGGGTAGGTTACTTCGGTGTAGGTATACAGCAGTTAAGAGAAGACAGAGGGTGAGGGAGACAGAGAGGGTGAGGGAGACAGGGAGGGTGAGGGAGACAGGGAGGGTGAGGGAGACAGGGAGGGTGAGGGAGACAGGGAGGGTGAGGGAGACAGGGAGGGTGAGGGAGACAGGGAGGGAGACACACTCACTGATACATACACACACACACCCACTGATACACACACACACACACACCCACTGATACACACACACCCACCCACCCACTGATACACACACACCCACCGACACCCCCACACCCACTGACACACACACACACACACCCACTGACACACACATACACCCACTGACACACACACACACACCCTCCCACTGACACCCCCACCCTCCCACTGACACACCCATCCACCGACACACCCACACACACCCACTGACACACACACACACACCCACACCCACCGATACACACTGACACCCACCCATTGATACACCCACCCACTGATACACACACACCTATACACACACACACACACACACACACACTGATACACCCCGCCTCCCCTGCACCGCCCGCCAGCGACGGAAGTCACTGCTCGCCGAGCCCGTGGACCGGACGGGGGAAAACCCGCCCGCCAGACCTGGCTCCGCTCTCTCCCACCTATCGGGGATAAGGCCGCGCACCTGGGCAGAAGCAGGGAGTTCCCTAAAAGCAACCCCGCAGTGTCCCCTCCAGCCATCCGCGCTCCCGCCAACCCTGCTCCCCCCTGCGCCTACCTCTCGCCCGGGCAGCAGCAGCACCAGGGAACGGAGGCAGAAAGGGGAAAGCGCCAAACAGCCAACGGCTGTCCCGGCGCGGGCCGCGGGGATCGGGGAGGAAGCGGAGAAAGCCCCGCCCCCGGCATCCTCCAGTTAATCACCTGCAGCCCGGCATATTAGAAGCCCAACCCCCTGAAATAAAAAAAAATACTCACCGGCCGGGCTGCCGCATCCTCGCCGCCACCGCGCACCGCATCTACAGTACAAAACGAACGGGACCATGGAGAAAAACCGGGACATAGCCGGGATGTACTGGCAGCCGGGACAGCACAGAAAAAAACGGTACTGTCCCGGCAAAACCGGGACGCCTGGTCACCCTAAGAGAGAGAGACAGAGAGAGACAGAGACAGAGAGACAGACGTCTGCGCTGCTTTTTTAGTACTTTGAGAAGAACCTTAAAGGCAGGCAAAAACATTGGCAGGAGCTAGGAAGAAACCATTTTTGATGTCAGAAAGGCTGTACTGCACTAGTGACTGTCTGCTTCTCCTAGATCTGCACAAATCTGGAGTTTTTTCCACTTTCTTATTTACAGTATCTGGTTGCACCATGGAAGAGGTGAGGTTTGTTTCATAAGAAGTCAAATTTTGGCAGGGTAATATGCTATTGGCTATGGAAAGTATATTTAAATGAATCCGTCCCACACTTCCTAAAAGGATTTCCATACCAACTTTATAGAGTTGATAATAAACCTAAGGCACCAACCTAATGATGAAATGGTGTCAGTCCCAACAGGACTGTGACGGTAGGGGCAATTTAACTCTTATAATAAAGCTAAAGCCCAGCCATTGCCACATCATCTGGATGGATATACAGCGTATAGTAGAAGAAAGATGATGGCGATCACTGCATGATATAACTCAGCCAGAAGTAGTTAAAATCAGCTTTATTTCAAGATTCTGCACATTACAGAGAGAACATCTGATGCGTTTCGTCCCGACGTGGGACTTTATCAAAGAGTAATATTCTCTCAACAGACAGGCATCTTAAGTATTCATTCCCCTTATTGGTCAGTTAATAATAAGACACAGTGATAGGCAATCAGCTTGATTATGTCTTATCACTGTGTCTTATTATTATCTGACCAATAAGGGGAATGAGTTTGCCTACTTAAGATGCCCGTCTGTTGAGAGAATATTACTCTTTGATAAAGTCCCACGTCGGGACGAAACGCGTCAGAGATGTTCTCTCTGTAATGTGCAGCATCTTGAAATAAAGCTGATTTTAACTACTTCTGGCTGAGTTCTATCATGCAGTGACCGCCATCATCTTTCTTCTACTATTCGCTACAACCTGGCTGGAGCACACTGGCTATCTTACTGCATAGGGAGCCGTGTATCCCTCCCAGCTTCTGGTGCCGCCCCCTGGAGCGTGAGTAGCGCCGGAGCGCACAGCTTGCTGAGACCTGTCCAGGAAAGCAGTGAGACGACACCAAACACCTCGTGGAGTGTTCGTGGAGCGGGGACAGGTGTACAGGACGGGCGGTGAGGACATCGGGTCGGGAAAGGGCAGCAGGCTCTAGACTGCCGTGAGTTCATGAGGGAGGCATCCACGGTTGCTTCTCCTCTTGCCTCTATCTATTCCCTGCATACTAGCCCCCCACCCTGGTTCAGTCTGCAATTCACCCTCCTTATTGACTTTATTATTCAGTTGTTTATCCTGCAGCAACATTGCCTATTTTTCTACATATATGAAAGAGGTTGCTTTCACACAAACAGTCATATACACTTTTTAGAGCATAGGACACTTGGGGTTTATTACTCTTTCCTTTTTCAGGATTACAGCGTAGCCCTGTATATTCATCGTATCATGGCTTACCTGGCCAAGTATGTATGTGTAAAATGATTGAATAGTTTATTATGGATGGAAAAAAATTAGTTTTGGTGTATAACTTTGTATTCTGTGTTCCATGGGCATGCTAGACTGGTAACAAACTTGCTCAGCCTGCACTCACAGGAACACAAATTCAGAGGGACACATGAGGAGGTTGTGGACAATGGAGGGAGGGGATGGGCAGTTCTGAGAGCCACTAGACGGACAAGCAGGACCATTGTCTGCCCAGACAGAGAGGCGCCCACTCGCTCATCAAGAGACAGCGAGCCTACACTTGGAACAGGACGAAGTAGGTGCTGTTCCCATTGGCTGATTCGTAATTCCCGCCCTCCTTGCCTCAGCCTCTCCATCACACACCCTGACACAATTGGCAAGCACAGACGAGCTTGTGATTGGCCCGCGACCCAGCATCCGTGTGGCGATTGGTCGCTTGGCCGTTCTCAGTCTTTGGCTATGGAGATGGGAACCCTAGAAGAGTGGCAGACTATTTCAGTACTGGGGTGGTTACTGTGTCGTATGGACTTTCCGAGTGTGTGCCGGAGCAACCCGAAAGCGAGGCTGTGTGCTCCTCTACCGTAGGATATTCAAAAGTGCTGCTTGGCGAGTTGCATCCAGCACTACCTACTGATTGAGCCGTCATGGGCAGTGGTGGATTTCCCATTATGACTGATAGGCCTGGGTCTAAAGCCGCGCGTATAGTGCCTGCGACCGGCGACAGGACAGGTGACATCCCCCGTAGCTGCTAGCGAAAGTTATAATTTTGCTTTGCGGCGGCGGCGCGGGCTTCCGGGCATTTGATTTGTTCATGAGCTGTCACATGAGGCGACAGCCCTTGAAAAATAAAATATTTCCGGCTTCCAAAGTCCGCGACGTTGCTCCGTCGCATCGCCACCATCGCGCTTACTATAAGCGCACGCAGCGGCGGCAATGTATTTGTTTTTGGCCGGCGTCGCCTGTCGCGGGCACTATACGCACGGCCTAAGGCGTCAACATTTTGGGGCAGCAAAATTTGGCATACAGAGGCCCCACGATGCTCTCCCCCAGCAATCAATGGGGAGTCCCGCCCTGCTCCTCCAACAGCATTGTGGCATCAAATGACTTTGTGACATCACATGGCAAAACATTGCTATGACTATGTGATATCACAGATCGCATTTTAATGGAAACTCATCATCGCATGACATGCGGCATCATGTGACGCTGCAGCACTGCAGAAGGAGGAGGGTGGCGCTGCAGGAGGATACGGCCCGGGGTAAGTGCCGATGGGTGGTACAACTTTAAATCCGCCACTACTCACAGGAGTGGAAGTGGCACCAGGAAAGTCATTGCGGTGATACCGGGCACCTAAACAGTCTAGGATTCCCCTTTGTATAGGCCAAGGATTGTGAATATAGCTTGGTTGTGATAGTGTAGTGTTGCTGGCTCCGGTCAGAATAAATATACATTTATTTGATCTCTGTGTCCTTTCTGGTGTTTTATCCATATGATAAGTCTTGGCCTCCCATAACAGGGACTAGAACCCACAACCACTTTTCTAGGTCACAACTCTATCACAACTCTAGCAGTTGGAGCTAAACCAGCTGGTATCACTGTCACATCCTACTTTTGAGCTGCTCGCTGCTCATGCATGTACCTAATCTAACTATTAGTGTTTCCCAGGTGTGCGCCACAAGGAAGATTAAACTGTCAACCAAGAAGTGGAAGTAGTCTGCTTTTAAAGGAACAAAAGGGATATGTGTGTAAGAGACACACAAAAAGATCCCCACTAGGGCGCACCGCAGACCTGAGTGGTATTAGATCCTGGTCTATAGATGCGCTAAACATACAACATATATACTTTATTAATAATTAAAATTTTACCTTAAAAAACCCGGAAGCTACTAATATTGCTAAGGTGTCAGGCCTCTCAATAAATCAGAAGGTATATCTTCTTGTATGCCACTATCACTGATACTCCTCTTGAAAAGTCCCTTTGGATGAGGTATTAATATACCTTTATATATACCATATTATGTAAAGCGGAAAATAAATCAGTAATGCTGGCTAGGTATACACAAATAAGTTGCTCAATGTTGGTGAATGGATAGTGATAACTTATTGGAAGCTTGTCCCATAATTATTGGTATAGGGATGCACCTATTCTATGGGTATAGGAGTCTTAGAAATACTCTTGACATGTGCTGTGTAGATATAATGCTAGTGTTTAGACAGCCATACCATTTCAACACATACATTGGTAAGTATGCGCATAGAGAATCACGCTATATCTATCAGACTCCACGTGATGGTAGTTGTGTAACTCCTGGCTGCTATTCCTGATGTTAATACTCTGAAGTATATCTACAGCTGCTGCTCCCAGACACATCCCATTGTGTATTGCATTTAGCAGGTACGTGATGTGGCATGAGAAGTATATTATCACTCACCGTGGTGCCACTAGGTAATCACGTAGTTGGAGATCTTGTCCTGCAATAGTGCCAGATAGAGCTACACCTAATATTGTGTGCTCTTGTGGTATAATTACTGCAGCTTAGACACACAATATGTGTTCGTGTCTAAGCTGTAGTGATGGATCAAGCAGTGTGGTCAATAGTTTATATTATTATCATATCCTATATTCGATCGTGCATCCGTCAGTGCAGTGGAGTGTGACCGTGTTGATGATGCTCACGAGACAGCAGCATTAGTACAAAAATCAATACTGTTGCGTGGACACAGTGAGTATCTTCCTGCAGGTATGTATTGCTAATGTATTGCAATGGTATACTAGCACTGATTTATGCCAACATGTAGCGATAGCCGTCAATAACAGCAGTGCAGCTTAATCATCTATTGGAGACCGCACGCCAACTACCAGCCATATGAACGTCAGGATTTTGAGAACTTTGAGAAATTTGAGAATATCCTGCAAAAAAACATAGATAAACATGTAAAGGATATAAAAGAAAGGAAACGTACAAAGTTTATCCGGGACACCGCTGATTATGAAAGTGGCAGGATATACAAACACCATTTTAAAGTCTCTAAACCCAAGGCCCAGAAGCTCAGTGAGTCATCAACCGAATGGGAAATCTCAGAAACAGACGAGAACCCCAGCTACCAACACGAGTTCAAAAATAAAATTAGCACTAGATCAAAAACAAAAAAGAGCACGAACAAGTCACCCAATGAACCGCAGTGCCATTTTTTAGATCAGGCACAGGACGAAATAGACTACGGCCCTACAAAACACGTAGAGGAGGCACTGTGGAGAGGAAGAGGAGGCTGGTCACATTACAGGAGGTCCAGGAGAAGGAGATAAGATACGTGACAAAGACTAAGGAACAAAACAGAGTCATTAATCTGTCAAAACTCAAACTTACCAAAGATCAACTTGAGGTGCTTAGCAAAGGCCTTTCCTTTGTCCCTAAGGGTACCTTCGATTTATTCGAAACCATTAAAGACATCAACTTGTTCGCTAGAAAGTTGCTACTGCACAAACACTTTAAACGCAGAGAACGACAAAGACTCACGGGTCTACACGAAGAACTGACGTCCACACAAGATCAGGAACATCTGGACAACCTGGTAGACCTATTGGAAGATGCTGAAAAAAATCCAGGGGATGGCCCACATACTACATTAAGGCCACAAAGTCGTTTTACTACGCACCAAGAGTCATGTTCGTATGTAGCAACTTTTGTCAAATTAGTAACACAAGATCTGGAGGAACTCAACATCACAAAGGGCAAAAGCAACCTAACATCAAAAGAACAAAAGGCACTAAAGGAACTTAAAAACCATGAGAATATCACCATCAAACGAGCGGACAAAGGTGGGAACCTTGTACTTTTGGATACAGAACAATATGTGGCAGAAAATCTAAGACTCTTAGGAGACAAGCGATGCTATAAAGTTCTTGACCGGGATCCGACAGAGATCTTCAAAAAGAAACTGGAAACTATTCTGACAAATGGTCTGGAGAATAAGGTCATCTCAAAACAAGAACAGGACTTTATGATGCAGAGTAATCCAGCGATAGCCACTTTCTATAGCATCCCAAAAGTACACAAAAACATCACGAAACCACCAGGCCGCCCCATAGTGTCGGGAATAGGGTCTTTGACGGAAAATTCGAGCAAATATATTGACAAGGTCCTAAGAAACTTTGTAACCAGCCTTCCATCGTATGTTCAAGACACTAAGGATGTACTTAAATGTCATGAGGGCATACAGGTAGACAAAGAAACTCTTCTAGTAAGCTTCGATGTTGAATCACTCTACATGAGTATTTAACACGAGATTGGCTTATGGGCCGTAAAACATTTTTTGTCAACAAGAAGTTTGCTCTACACAAATCATAATGACTTTGTATTATCTCTCCTTCAATTCATCATGGAACACAATTACTTCCTGTTTAACTGCAAGTACTATTTACAAATTCAGGGGACAGCCATGGGTACAACATGTGCACCTACATACGCTAACCTTTACCTAGGATGGTGGGAAGAGGTAAGCGTATTCTCAGAAGCCATGGAACAGTACACAAACCATATTGACATCTGGCTTCGGTATATAGATGACATCCTGCTACTCTGGAAGGGAAGTAAACAGGAATTGGATACCTTTTTAGGTCTTCTAAACTCTAACCACCATAACCTAAAACTAACCTCAGAAGTCAGCAGTTCAAGCATTTCGTTCTTGGACCTCACCATCAGCAAAACCGAAGACGGTCATCTGTCTACCTGTAATTTTAAAAAGGCAACCTCAACAAACAGTTACCTTATGGCCGACAGCCACCACCCAAAATCCCTGGTTCGTGGCATTCCGACAGGGCAATATTTACGTATTCGAAGAAATTGCTCGAATATAGAAACATTCAAAGCGCAAGCCAAAGAAATGAAAAATAATTTTCTGGCTCGCGGATATTCAAACAACCAATTAAAAAAGGCCTATCACAGAGCCCTGAACACACCGAGAGAAAACCTTCTCCTGGACAAAGAGAAAGTCGAAAACATCAAAGAATTACGCTGCATCAGTACTTACAACGGCCAATGGTCTGATATCAATAGAATATTGCAGAAACTTTGGTCTATACTCACCAGCGACGAGGATTTGAAAAAAGTCCTGAAAACACATCCGGCAGTGGTGTGGAGGAGATGCAGGAATATAAGGGATCATTTGGTGCATAGCCATTTCACTAGGAATAAAAAACAGAAAACATGGCTGCCGATGAAAGGTTTTTTCAAATGCCATCAGTGCAAGGCCTGTGAATTCATGAGAAAAGGATCCACCTTTAGTAACACACCAAACACCAAGACGTACCCAGTTAAAACCTTTATTAATTGCAAAACCACAGGAGTTATTTATTTAATTAACTGCTCCTGTGGTCTGAAGTATGTGGGGAAAACCAAGCGTGAACTGAGGAAGAGGGTCCTTGAACATCTAGGCTCCATCCGTAACGCCATAGACACCCCAGTTTCCAGACATGTACGCAACGTACATGATGGAAACAGCAAGACCCTTACTTTTCAGGGTATTGACCACATTGCAATGAACATCAGAAAAGGCAATTGGGATCAAAAATTGTTACAATGTGAGGCAAGGTGGATCTATCTACATTATCCTATGGGCCTCAACGAAGGGTTTGTCTACACACCTTTCCTATAGATATCATCAGGTGTATAGACACGCTAGCAATAAAGATATCATCATAACTAGCTTTGGATATCATACTTTGCCTGCACTTGATGCATTCATGACCCCTCGGTATTGATTTGAGCATTATATTAGTATTATCTCTATGAGCATTAGGTTTTGAATATTATGTTCAACTAATAAGATTGTATAGTTCAATATGAGGACTGCTATACATCTAATCAGTCAGACCCACTGAATTTACAAGGGACCTCTGGTCTTTCCAGCAGTTGAATTGACAATAGTGTCAGTCCACTACTATGGTTTAATACATGTGCTTCTCTATCTTCAATTTTAGACTGCAAGCGGCAGTACACCCGTGCCACCACTACGTAGCATTTTTGCCATAGCGTCTCTAGGTTGCTACAGCAACGCACACGTATAAAGGGGCCGACAGAGACGCGGCTACGCCCACCCCAGATGAAGTCGCAGTAGGCGACGAAACGGACGTCACGTCGGGTTTAATAATGTTACGTTTAAATATGAAGCTACTCTAAGGGTCCACATACTGCTTAAACTTTGCTACTATTCTCAGTAAAAGTGATAGATATTTCGATCCTGCAATAAGTGTTGACCGGCATATGAATAACGCTATCCTGCAGGAGGCCACCCACATGTTAACACAGCCGCGCGTCCTAACACCGCCATACCATTGTATGGTACACTGTACTGTATGTTACACAAATAAAGCCAGCACTGACGTTCATATGGCTAGTAGTTGGCGTGCGGTCTCCAATAGATGATTAAGCTGCACTGCTGTTATTGACGGCTATCGCTACATGTTGGCATAAATCAGTGCCAGTATACCATTGCAATACATTAGCAATACATACCTGCAGGAAGATACTCACTGTGTCCACGCAACAGTATTGATTTTTGTACTAATGTTGCTGTCTCGCGAGCATCATCAACACGTGACCACGGTCACACTCCACTGCACTGACGGATGCACGATCGAATATAGGATATGATAATAATATAAACTATTGACCACACTGCTTGATCCATCACTACAGCTTAGACACGAACACATATTGTGTGTCTAAGCTGCAGTAATTATACCACAAGAGCACACAATATTAGGTGTAGCTCTATCTGGCACTATTGCAGGACAAGATCTCCAACTACGTGATTACCTAGTGGCACCACGGTGAGTGATAATATACTTCTCATGCCACATCACGTACCTGCTAAATGCAATACACAATGGGATGTGTCTGGGAGCAGCAGCTGTAGATATACTTCAGAGTATTAACATCAGGAATAGCAGCCAGGAGTTACACAACTACCATCACGTGGAGTCTGATAGATATAGCGTGATTCTCTATGCGCATACTTACCAATGTATGTGTTGAAATGGTATGGCTGTCTAAACACTAGCATTATATCTACACAGCACATGTCAAGAGTATTTCTAAGACTCCTATACCCATAGAATAGGTGCATCCCTATACCAATAATTATGGGACAAGCTTCCAATAAGTTATCACTATCCATTCACCAACATTGAGCAACTTATTTGTGTATACCTAGCCAGCATTACTGATTTATTTTCCGCTTTACATAATATGGTATATATAAAGGTATATTAATACCTCATCCAAAGGGACTTTTCAAGAGGAGTATCAGTGATAGTGGCATACAAGAAGATATACCTTCTGATTTAATGAGAGGCCTGACACCTTAGCAATATTAGTAGCTTCCGGGTTTTTTAAGGTAAAATTTTAATTATTAATAAAGTATATATGTTGTATGTTTAGCGCATCTATAGACCAGGATCTAATACCACTCAGGTCTGCGGTGCGCCCTAGTGGGGATCTTTTTGTGTGTCTCTTACACACATATCCCTTTTGTCCATGTGTTTATCCCTGGCAGCACGCGACCTAAACCATTTACGGTTATAGAGTTCAGAGCGAGGTTTTGCAAACTGCTTTTAAAGGAAGCCAGGGGGAGAGAGCTACAACAGGTATGGGAACTCATTTTGGTGCTATATGAAGGATATACACATATATGGCTACGGTACAACAGAACAGGGACAAACATTCTTCATTGTGCCTTCTGCCAGTTATTAGGTTGGTGCCTTGGGCTTATTATCAACTCTATATAGTTAGTATGGAAAGTCTTTTAGGAAGTGTAGGATGAGACTCATGCTAACGACTATGCAAAGTATATTTACATCTCCCACCCAGGTACCTCAGATGTGCTCCTATTCAACACAGGCATGCCTCCCTAATTTATTTTGAGGGACATTGGAGGGTACATTTAACAAAAATGAAACCAGCGCACAATAGAATATACAATATATTAATAAGTGCACAAACACAAATAATACATCTAGTGTAAATGGGGCTAAGGCAGGAGTGTTGAATTAATACAATGTAAGCAATAAGAAAAGGCAGCTCATCAAGGACTAACCAATTCCTAAAACACATGAGAATAGCAACAAAAATATGCGCACACAATCCTAATAACCTAAAAAAATTACAATTTAATAAAAATCAGACAGAGTGACCATGAACATATGAAAAACTCGATTGAAATATAATTAAAGGAAGTTGGTGGATGCTGTATCCAATTGTCATTGAGGAATAACCTGGAGGATTAATAGCGTTTGAGGATTAATAACTTTGAGGATTAACGGTCTATTTAGTGTGTGTGTGTCCTGAAGTGTCCTCCTAAGATACTGATGGTGAACGGTAGGTAACCAGTAGGCGACTACAACTTTAGCCCACATACAGAGTTAATCCAGATGAAAATGTTACACTGAGCTCCTGACAGGACAAGCCTCACATATGCTGTCTCGGGGGGAAACGCTGGACTGCGCACCCGTCAGCTAGGGCTAAATGTACTGGAGAAAGAAAGACAGTCTGTAGTGGGCAATCACAAAAGGGAGTACCTGATGGAAAGCAATGGAGTCGGAGCCAGCGTCACTCCGCCGGGGTGATACCACACGGCTCCGTGGACAAAAACAGTGGCAGTGTACCAACCACAAGTGTGTCACATCTAGACGTCCAGAGCAGAAAGCGTGTTGTCCACAGATGAAGGCAAATCCGGCTACCACAATCAGGATGGGGGACACTCCGCCACAGCTTTTTCACACGCTGGTAAACTGCATGCAATCTCTCTGTGTACCGGGACTACACCGGTGCTGCACCTCAGGGAATCCTCACAGCTACTACACCAACAACCACCGTTATGACACACCCAACGTCGTTTCGTTGGCTAATACTCCAACTTCATCAGGGGGTATGTGTAGGGGGGGGAGGCTAGAGGAGTATTTATAGCCCCTTTGAGAAATCTAATAGGTGGAATGTAAACTACAATTTACAGTGCAACAAAGTGAACTTAAACGTTACAATAAAAAAGTGCAGGCATAAATTATATAATAAAGAATACATAGATGTGTATACATATGGGCCTTTTATCAAAATTAATGTAAATATTTTATTGATCATACATATGTGATAAGTGATCAACCTATATTAAGTGCATAAATAAATATGGATGTGTGTATACTAAATAAATACACCAACAGTGAAGTTTGAGAAAAATTTTTAGACTATTAAAATCAAAAATTAAAATTCGACGCCTAAATAGGTGTAATTATAAAATATAAGAATACTAAGCAAAGACTACACGTTAATGTTAATGTTAAACAAACTAACATCACGACTGGCCAAACAGACAGTAGAAAACCGGGATACTACACGATAGTGCTTGTATCCAGGTTTTCATTGAAACACCCTGGAATCAAGAAGCTTGAATATCCAGTAGGTCTCTCTACGGGAAAGAGTTTTAAACCTGTCACCTGCCGATAGAGAGGGTGAAATGACTTCAAGTCCCATCATTTTGAGACAATCAATCAGTTTGTTTGTCATGGCTCTGGAGAAAATGCTTTGACAGTGACTAGTAATACCGTTCACTATGTTTCTCCTGTGCTCGAGAAACCTCAGAGGGGCCGTGTAGTGCGGCCCACATATTGAAGGCCGCAAATACATGACAACATATATATTACATGTGAGATTTGACAATTAATAAATCCCTTGACAGGAAACGTCTCTCCACTGACATGAGGTATAATAATCTTTTTGTGTTGAGGAAGGCGCTAGTGATGCACTTCCCTCTATTACACTTGAAATTTCCTTTGGGCTTCAAACTATACATGTTTGTAGGAGTTGATCTCAACTTTGTGGGAACAAACTTACTCTTAATACTCTCAGCCCTCCAATAAATCATGGAAGGATATTTTTCCAAGTGTCCTTTTAAGATGGGGTCATGTACCAAAATGCCCCAACGATGTTTCATTATCGCCTCTACTGACCTATAAGATTGGCTGAATTTTGTGGTGCAGGTCATCCTACCATTCCAATGAGTGTGTCCCTTACCCTTTTTTAAACACTTTTTCTCATAGTGGTTTTTAAAAGATCTAGTCTCTCCAAAACCAGCTGCCTTTTGAAAATAATTATGAGGGATATCTTTAAGTCCTTCTGAACAAATTTGTCCTTTAATAGACTTGATTGTGTAACAAAATCTAGGTCAGTTGAGCAATTGCGTCTAGGTCAGTTGAGCAACTGACTGAATTACCTAAACTGAATGTTTTTAAGTCAGCTCCGATGGTGATTACTTTTGGCAATGAGGTAGCTATTGGTAGCCACCTCCTTAATATGCACATCGGTTTGGATGATGTTAGAAGGGTCAACTTTGAGAAAGAGATCCAAAAAACAATAGAGACGGGATCCACAACGTGCAAAGACCAATACAAATGCATTAGTAGAAAAGTGCAAATTTTTTTTATCATTAATCACCAAAATCTGTCCCAAATAACAAGAATATCATCTATGAAACAGCCATAGTAAACCAGGCCTGCCCCATATGGGTTAACAGTCCAGACATTGCTCTCCTCACAGCAACCCATGAAGAGATTGGCATAACTAGGAGCAAACCTGGTTCCCATGGCCATTCCACAGATTTGAAGATAAAACTGTGATTGAAACAAAAAATAGTTATGTGTAAATATAAATTCCATAATAGAAAGAATAAAATTAATCTGTGTGTGAGACTGACGGTGAAGGGGTTAACCAGGCTTATAATAAAGGTCAAGCCCACTTGGTTAACCCTGGCCCGTGTGTTAGGGTCTTAGAGTGTCAGCTCTGGGACCCAGATGTTGAAAATGTATTACTGCAACTGTATACTGATTTTGCGACATTAAAGAATGTGATTTTTGCCTTTACTGGGATGCTGGGATCGGGAGATTTCTATGCTGTAAGTTTCAGGGTGGGTTTGGCAGAGAAAGTCTTTGCAGAATGTGTCTATGTAGCGGGGTTCTGGAGTTATGGGATACCCGAACAGTTGTATCCGGAGATTGAGTGATATCTTCGGATACAGCTAAGCGCATTACTCCGCCAACCTCAGACCCTGGAAACGTTCTAACAACTCACCGCCAGGATCCCTGCTGCAGCATCTTCCAAACAAGGTAAATGGGTATGAAGGGGTTAAAATATTTCTGCATGTATACACGGGAGTCCTTAGTATAGCTGAGCATGTTTGCAGTGTTTTAAAAGTTTAAAAGCATTTTTCTCATGTGTGCCTGGAATGAAGCTAGTGATTATAAGAGAATAGACACACTCACTCCACTCCTGACACCAGAATAAGAACTCATAACTTTTAGCACACAGAAGACAGGGCACCATATCTTTTATTAAACTATACCCGTTTAATGTGTATAGATATTGATAACCTGTATATGAACTGAGGGCTTCTAAGTCATGGATACCGGAAGACCCAGATTGCGACGACAGTGGGGTTAAATCAGGCCATTAATGCAAGTATTATGCCCGGCTGATTAACCCCAACTTGCATTGGGAGTGAAGGGGTTAAAATTATATGCATAACCCTGATGTATTTTACCCCTATCTCAACCTTCTTAGTTACAGAGGGTGTCGTGGGAAAATGCTAAACTCTTGCGCTGGAGTCTTGCCTTACAGGAATTTGACTTTACTATTCAGAAAAGAAGGGCAGCGAGCATGGCAATGCTGATGGCCTTTCCCGGCAGGACAGTCCTCAGGAACTACTAACCTCAAGAGCTGGCCGGCCAGCCCAACCACCAGACGAGGTGGTAAGGGCAGATCCTGCGCTTTGAGTGGGGGAGGTGTGGCGACAGTAGGGTTAATCAGGTCATTAATAAAGGTATTATGCCAAGCTCCCAACTAGCATTGGGAGTGAAGGGGTTAAAAGTATATGCATGACCCTGATGTATTTACCCCTGTCCCAACCTTATTAGTACCATTATTCAGGATGTTCCCTGCCTGCAATAATAGAATTACATAAAAAGTGTGCTATATGGTTTTTAGGCACAAGATGGCATTGTGAGCGCCAAAGCCAGCACTGATTGAAGAAGCGTGGCTGGATGGGAGGTCTGTTTGAACTATTGGTATCCATTTTCAAACCGCAAGTTCAATTGAATAAGTGGCATGCAGTTAGATTTGAAGTGGCTTTCTGATAAAATGTATCCGTACCTTGTTAGCTCGCGTAACTTGGAAGGCGGAAAGTTGGTCAATTGACGTGATTAGTACGTGAACTTGGCTTCCCACCAGCAAGCCTTTCAATTAAGCGGGCTAACTCACGAACGGAGACAGCTAGCACTCTAATTTTTGGTGTGCAAGTCCCAATAAATAAACCACGCACACACAAAAATTACAGTTGTGACACCCCCAGAACATAATGTTTTAATAAAGTATAGAATACTGTTAGTTTTAAAATGTGCAGGAAGAGTTTTTTCTGTAAACCCGGCAGAAATCCTTTGGCATGTAAATGTGCCATGAGTGAATGAGCTGAGGATATTTTCCTTCCGGCACTTCAAAGAGGTCCCGCTAAGTGGGAGCCTCTGAGTCTAGTGAAATGCAGGGATGAAAAGCCGCAGGGATGAAAAGCCTCAGAGTTCCAAAGTGTGAAACTGGCCAGGACGTTGCTGAGTGCCAGATCCCGGTACTCAGCATGAGCCATTCACACCTTGGAGCCAAACCCCAGACTCAGGGTCGCCAGATAAGGGGTGTACCCCAGGTATGCTAAGTTGCATGGGTGTCAAGCCAACACATGCGCGATGCAAACCGGAAAGCCTTTTTTGCCCGTTTTGCAAACTATGGGCAAATTGGAGATTGGTGGGTTAAATGTTCCCACAGAGGGGATTGGGCATGCATGTTATAGATAGGTCTGTGAACCCTATAAAACTGCCCACCGAGCTATCCCCAGTGTGATTCATGACGTAACCAAACTTTGCACAAGATTTTGTTCGAGTACAGCGGTAGCGGTTCCAGGATGCAAGGGGTTAATAACATCGCAACCAAGGATTCAACCCAAACCCCGGAATTCATTAGCCCTGGTGACTCCCGAACGAAGTCTTATGAACTTTCCTCATTTGGCGGAGATATTAGATCGGCAACTTGAGATCTAGCCAAACGGACTTTGAATCAGACTGCATTTCTTGCGCAGGACATTTTATTTCGCTTCCCTATCCCAGTAAGTGCTGTATTAAGTGTATTCTGAAGCTGTCGTGTGTTTGTCTATCAAGGAAATAAATGACAATTTATTTTGCCTCCTTGTGTTCAATCGAGAATCCCAAAAATATAAAAAGTGTTGATAAGTTCTGGTCCACCGTGACACAGATGGCTACTAGTTGGTGCCTCTGTGTCGGTCCGGAGACCATACTTGAAAGGCTCACAGATGCCTAGGTGTTAGGACAGGAGGGGCACTGCCCTTATTCTGGAATACCCATATCCTAGCCTGACACAAGGCAAGCTAACACCATTTGCCAAAATCCAGACAGAGTGGAGCCTGAGCAGAGGGTGGGCTCCGTATGCAAAGAGGCGGAGGGGCCAAGTAAACCCATGCCCCCTTGCTACCTGCGAAAAAGTGCCCGCCCTGTTTTACAATACTGGCAAATCGGTGATTGGCTGGCAGGAGAATTCCCACGCTCTGATAAGCTGTCCAGGTGAGTGTATGAGAGCCTGAGCGCTTAAGAGGGCCTGCAGCCAATGGGGAGCATAGATTCCAAGGAGATTCCAAGCGCCACACTAACAGCGCCGAAGTAACAGATGTCCAGGACTTTTTGTGAGCAACTACCGGTCATTGGAAAGTGCTCTAAAAAGGTGATCTGAAGGAATTTCGTTCCGGAAACAGATTTATTTGTTAGCCCCATCCCTAGTGTGTGTGTTAATCTTGAATGGTGTAACTGTGTGTCTGTCTTTTATAAGAAATAAATTACCATTTATTTTGCTCAATCAAATGATCCCAGTTATAAAAAGGTGTTGTAGAACCTGATCTGATGAACAAAGGAACATAGGGCACAACGGGTTTAGCAAATGAAACTCATTTATTGAGCCAACACACAATGTGTTGGCTCAATAAATGAGTTTGATTTGTTAAACCCGTTGTGCCCTATGTTCCTTTGTTCATCTGTTGAGGACTGATTGCAGGCTTTCGTGCAAACACTGGAGCACCGGTAACTGTATCATTATTTTTCTTTTTGAGGTGTGCAGCATTTCTATTATATTGTCTTATATTGTAGAACCTGATCTCCCATGACAGACATACCACCATCACCAACTAAAAAGTGTTTAACCGCAGACAAACCTATATTATGATCAATACAGGTGTAAAGTGACTGAACGTCACAAGAGGCTCACAAATATGAAGGTCGCCACTTGATCTGAGCGATGGACTCAATGACATGCAAACTGTCCCGAATAAGTGTCCGCAAAGATGTAACAAGGGTCTGTAGAAAATAAACTACATACTGGGACAAGTTTGATGTCATCGAGTCCGTCCCAGAAACAATTGGTCTGCCTGGGGGATTAATAAAGGATTTGTGCACCTTGGGTAAATGATAAAAAATAGTGCAATAAATAGAAACTTATATTCTATATCAGTGATTATGCTTTAAGATTGGGCTTCTTTCAATACAGATTGCAGATCTGCCTGGGATCAGATTTAATTTTAATATAAGACATTGCATCTGACAGGAGGCGGACTGCTTCACTAATATAGACCACTCCGCTTTGAAAAACAATCCCTCCTCCCTTGTCAGCCTGTCGTATAACAATGTCTTCTTTTTTCTGCAATTCCCTCTTTGCTAATTCTTCCCCACAAGAAATATTTCTCTGAAAGGGCTTACTAAACTGCTCTCTACATAATTGTTGAAAATCATGATTAACGAAAGTGTAAAAGGTATCAATATAATTTCCCTTATGTTGATTCGGGAAAAAGAGAGACTGGGCTCTAAAGGGAGATTGGACAATAGGGCGATCTTCACCACTAGCCAATGTGACAGGAACTTTATCAGTACAAGAGTCCATCAGGTGTTGAGTGGACAAATATTCATGATTCTGACCATAAAGCAGCCAAATCTTCTAAATGAGTATGTTCTCTAACATCAAAAATAGGCTTACTTTTATTTCCGTCATTTTTAAAAAGCAAAAACCTCTTTAGTCTCAGTTTTCGAATAGAACGGTTTAAATCAACAAACAATTCAAATGAATCTGAATTCATATTAGGGCAAAAGGACAGACATCTATTTAACAAATTAATTTGGCCAGGGGGGAGTATATGAGAGGAAAGATTGAAAATGCAGATAGGTTCAGGCACAATCCATCGCCTCAATCTTGCTGCTTTCTTTTATTGTACAGTATTTCTATCCCTGCCCTATTTCCTCTTCCACATGTTCTCCCCCTCTTTAAGTCGATGGGGGGAGTGGAGCAGGACAGGCTTGATTACAAATGTGGAACCCAAGGTTGTTCCTTCAGTGATTGGCCTTTTAAGACCTTCTCTAACAAAAGATGATCATCACCATCCTTATGTGAATCCATTTTCCGAACTTGTTTGGGTCCTAGTCGTTCAGGAGAATGGGAACCCTGTTCTAACTGTTTGCAGCGCGAGGCACTCCTAGAACAAGCACCATCATGCTCCAGAGAAACGATTCTCCAAAGTAATCCTGGATGTAGTTTCATCTTGCCTAGATGGAACTGGCCCAACACGCCCAGGTGTGTTCTTACCATATCCCCTAGATTTATTATTTTTGGAACCAGATGTACCCTTGGAATTACTGGGTCTAAATGGTCTCCAGGAGTCCACCCTATTGGTGGAATAATCCTCCTTATCTCTATTCATCATACCATCTTTCCTGCCCGCCAGTACAATTTCAAATTCTACTACCCTGGCATGCGTGGTGTCATCAAATGAGGAGAACCCCTCTATATCCTTAAAATCTTATAAAAATGTCTGAATGGTTTCTATTTCAACCTCAATCTCTTCAAGTTCTCCTTCCCTATATTTAATCAGTAATCTCATTAGAGAATTAGAGCAATTGGTTAAAATATAATTGCATTTACCTGTGAATGATTCACTGGTGAGGAAAGTAGTTTTTTTTTTTAAATCCAGATAGTTTTGCAATGAGACACTGTCCCACCAGTCTCTCATTTCATCCTTGGATAGTTTTTCTAGTTGGAAAAAATGATCCTTCATGAGAGTACTTTTATCAGTGGTCACTATTTTGTCTGTGCTAAGACGTCCTGCCATAGCACTCCGTCCAGGGATCCGATCGCTACACAATGTAAGCATGTGGGCCGCGCAACACAATGTAAGCATGTGGGCCGCACTACACGGCCCTTCTGTATGAGATTTCTCGAGCACAGGAGAAACATAGTGAACGGTATTACTAGTCACTGTGTCAAAACATTTTCTCCAGTGCCATGACAAAAAAAATGATGGTCTCAAAATTATGGGACTTGATGTCATTTCACCCTCCCTATCAGCAGGCGACAGATTTAAAACTCTTTCCCGTAGAGAAACCTACTGGATATTCAAGCTTCTTAACTTGGTTCCAGGGGGTATCAATGAAATCCTGGATACAAGCACTATCGTGTAGTATCCTGGTTTTCTGCAGTCTGTTTGGCCAGTAGTGATATTAGTTTGTTTAACATGCCCCCGGTGTAGTCTTTGCTTAGTATCATATTTTATAATTACACCTATTTAGGCGTCGAATTTTGATTTTTATCCTCTAAAATTTTAATCATTCCGTCTTTTAATTTTTTTCTCAAAAACGTCAGTGTTGGTGTATTTATTTAGTATACACACATCCATATTTATGCACTTTATATAGGTTGTTCACTCATCACATGTGTTTTCAATAGAATATTTGCATTCATTTTGATAAAAGGCACATATGTATACACATATCTATGTATTTTTTATTATATAATTTATGACTGTACTTTATTTTAAAGTTTAAGTTCACTTTGTTGCACAGTAATTTGTAGTTTACAGTCCACCTATTAGATTTCTCATAAGGGCTATAAATATTCCTCTAGCGCCCCTCACCCCGGCATATCCCCATATGAAGTTGGTGTATTAGCCAACGAAATGACGTTGGGTGTGCCATGTTGGTTGTTGGTGTAGTAACTAAGAAACAAAGACAAAAAAGACAAAAAAGCGCAAAACCCATAGAGTAGTAAAGTAGGAAAAATTAAAAACGGTTATAAACACTCACAAAAGAATAAATAGATACAGGCACTTCGGTACTTTGAATGACTGCTGGAACAGAAGTAATCCACTTGTCTGTTGGCTGGGGTGCTCAGTGACTCTTCCTCTCTCCTTCACTCGATCGGCGGCGTGTATCCGCTTCCGCGTCAGGTGACTCGTGACGTCAGCGCGTGTGTCGTCAATCGAGGGTTGGACTTTGGGCAGCCACTTGCTCCCCCTCCAAACTCGGCGTACGGGAGTTCTATCTGTTACGCGTACTCAGTAATTCAGTACTCTCGGCAAAACACCAGCAACCTTAGCAATGTCAGCCCTACGCGTTTCAAGGACCTTGTCCTCTTCGTCAGGGGCGCTTTCATTGCTTGGTTGCTATTGATCATTGTGACAGGGTAAACAAAAGCCACCAGTTATACTGCACCGACACACTTTATTCGAGCAAATACCCAGTATGTACCTGGCAGATACCTGGAATGCGCCGCTCCTCACCTCTGACAAGCCCCGTTGCGTTTGCCTTCCCAGCCTGGGTTCATGCCTGGCTGACGGGCGGCTGATCTGTTAAATGATAATGATTAGGATTTAATAGGCTGCAATGCTTCGCGTGTCTACCAGATGGCATAAATTCATGAATTGTAATGCAGTATATATATATATACTGTGCAGTATTGCAGCCAGCGGGAATAAAATGCTTCAATCCCTGCCTGGAAAATACCTCAATGCACTCGGGCAGAAAACAGTCACAAACCTCAATACACCCGGGTATACCCGAATTCGTGGGACTAGCCGAGCTCGAATAAAGTGTGTCGCCAGTGTATGCCTGGAAAACCTATGTCTAGTCTGCAGTGCAGCACTGACTAGGTTAACTTCAGCTGGGAACCTCAGGACAATTAGTTGGATCCCAGCTGCCTAATCAAGGTGTGTTAAAACCCAGGCTGTAAACACATGGAGGCTGTCGGTTGAGGAGAGACGAGTAAGCTGCTGAGAGATTTCCTGATACAAGGTCTGATTAGAAAAGTAGATGAATTGTGAACTGTCTGTCGCCTGCATGGAAAAGGGCAACTGCCATATACACGGTCTGCTAAAGAGAAACTGTTTTTGTCTGTCTGCTGAAGAAAAGCCATTTACCTTTTGTTGCTGATGAAGCAATTTTTGTTTTGTGTGCTGTATATTTTGCAAGGCTAAATAAAACAGCCTTGTCAAGAAACCCGCGTGTGTAGTTGCATGTACTCTGCAACATACGGTGTCAAGAAGTGAGATTTGATTTTTTTCAAAAGGCTCCTGCAGTTAAAGGGCCACACACACACACACACACACACACACACACACACACACACACACACACACACACACACACACACACACACACACACACACACACACACACACAAGAATGGAAGAAATGTTGAAAGCGTTTCTGAGCGAGCAGGCCCGGCTGCAAGCGGAGAGAGATGAAAGACTACAAACAGCACAGGATGAACGGATTGCCAAGCTGTTGACCCAATTCCAGGGGTCTGCCAGTCCAGAACTTGCAAGCAAACCCCCGGTACTCCTGAGGAAAATGGCTCCGGACGAGGATCCAGAGGCTTTTTTACTGATTTTTGAAAGAGTTGCCGAAGCTCAGGGCTGGGCTACAGATCGCTAGGCAACTGCTTTGGCCCCGCTCCTCATAGGAGAAGCCCAGGCCTCATATCAGGGTCTCCCAGCAGATCAGGCCATGGACTACCGACAAGTAAAAGCCGCCATACTGGATCGCTTAGGTCTGACCCCAGAGACCTACCGGCAGCAGTTCCGGAACATGAAGTACACCGCTAAGATGAGACCCCGGGTCCTCGCTCAGCGATTATTGGACTTATGGACGCGCTGGATGCAACCCGAGGAGTGCACTAAGGAGGCAATTCTTGAGCAGGTGGTTTTGGAACAATTTCTACAAATAATACCCCCTTCCGCACGCTCGTGGGTAAAACGCCACGCTGCTGAAACCCTAGCTTTGGCGGTCCGACTCGTGGAGAACTTCCTTGGGGCTGAGCAGCAGGCGAGTGTCCTGGACCTGACTCCACCGGTACTTGCGGACGCCCAAAGAGGGAGGTCGGATCAATGGGGAACCTACGGCCCGTCACGGAACCGCCAAGTCCATTGGAAGGAGCAGTCGTTCCAGCAAGGACGGAGTCCAAATGCTGGTCCCCGTAGAGACCCTCATCTCTTTCCGGATGTCGGCTCGTCGCAAAGTGAGAGGAACTTCCGAGGACGTTGCCCACAGGACCCACCAGATGCCTGGTCTCCAGTAAACGGTCCAGCGGAGCGCTATCCACAGCCCCCTCCTGCGAGGGAACCCTCTCCATGTTTAGCCTGCAGAGAACAAGGCCACAGGTATGTGGACTGTCCACTGATGGATTGTTCATTCAGCAGAACCGTCGCCTCGGCTTTTACTAAGGAAAATTACAAGCCCTGGCTACTTCCAGCCCTGATTGGGGGAAAAAACGTCCAGGCCCTTGTAGATTTGGGCTCTGGGAAAACTCTGGTCCTCCAGGAACTGTTACCATCCAACGTGTGTTCTTTTGACTCCCCATGGAGCATAGAATGTATACACGGCGATGTAAAACGCTATCCGACGGCCAAAACCTAGCTACAGGTAAAAGGTCAGGAGGCTTACCTCGAAGTAGGAGTCGCTCCTTGGCTCCCTGCCCCCGTTGTGCTCGGTCGGGACTGGCCTTTCTTTTCGGACCTAATGGCCCCAGTCTTTCACGAGGAGCCTCCTTCTAGGGCTCAGGAGAACCCTGGCAAACTGTTCCCCTTCTCGGCAGACCTTTTTCCCAGTAGACACCGGGTTCAAAAGACTCGGAAGCAAAGACGTTTGGACAAACAGGACTGGTTGCAGAAATCTGGGTCTCAAGGTGACCATTCTAGTAGTCAGAGGTCACAAGTGATGGCTGGGGATGGCCAAAGGGAGGGGGTATGGGCCCTGGAGATTTACCAGACCTGTACCTCCCTGACTTTCGCCAGAAACAAAGGGAAGACCCAGTCCTTGCTAGACAGTATGACAAGGTGGTGAAAATTGATGAACAGATTTTAGATGCACAAGGGGTGATAGTATTCCCCCATTTTGAGCTATCAAAGATATCCTATATAGGGTGAATAGGCAGACACAAACAGGGGAGGTCACCAGACAGATATTGGTTCCCAAGGCGTTTGTTAAATCTGTGTTCACTATAGCCCATACTGTCCCTTGGGGTGGTCACCTGGGCAGGGATAAAACATTGGACCGTATTTCATCCCGATTCTATTGGCCAGGGATGCATAGTGATATTGCTAAGCTATGTGCAGCATGTACGGAGTGCCAGTTAACTAGTCCAAAAGGACAAAAACCAGCCCCTTTGGTTCCTCTACCCTTGGTGTCAGTTCCCTTTGAGAGGATTGGGGCAGACTTGGTAGGACCTCTAGAACCTTCTGCGAAAGGACACAGGTTTATCCTTGTCAAAGTTGATTATGCGACAAGATCCCCTGAGAACAGCAACGGCGAAGCAAGTAGCCAACAGGTTGTTGGAACTGTTCTCACGGGTTGGACTTCCCCAGGTTATGTTGACAGACCAAGGTACAAATTTCATGGCTAAACTGATGCAGGATGTCTTAAAGTTACTGGAGGTCAAGTCTGTTTGGACATCAGTCTACCATCCACAGACTGATGGATTGGTGGAAAGATTTAACTGAACTCTAAAAGGGATGCGGAGGAAATTTGTAGATTCAGAGAAGAGAGCCTGGGATGAACTTCTCCCTTTTCTGCTGTTTGCAGTGCGGGAAGTCCCCCAGGCCTCCACGGGATTCTCTCCATTTGAATTGCTCTATGGCCGCCAACCCCGGGGTATCCTAGACCTCCTAAAGGAGTCCTGGGAGGAACAGCGGTCCCCTTCTAAGAATACCCTGCAATATGTACTAAACCTTAGGAAGCGCCTAGATGTGGTCGGCCATTTTGCCAGGGAGAATCTTAGATCAGCCCAGGACAATCAGGAGAGACATTACAATCAGAATGCTCGCATGAGAGTGTTTCACCCAGGAGATCAGGTGATGTTATTGTTACCCAGTTGCGAGAGTAAACTCCTGGCCAAATGGCAGGGCCCATTCGAAGTACTCCGCCGTACGGGTGATGTGGATTACGAGATCGCTCAACCAGGGTCCAGGAAGGGTAAACAAATTTACCATGTGAACTTGTCAAAACCCTGGAAGATGCAGCGGTCTCTATTCATCCACCCGGTGGAGAAAACGGACTTGGGTCCTCAGCCTCCATGGGAGAACATCGTGAGTGACGATAAAATCCCAATGGGTAAACAGTTGTCCTCTGAACAAAAAGGGGACTTGTTAGCAATAATTACTCAATACCAGGATGTTTTTTCTGACATACCAGGACAAACTAACTTAATTTCCCATGCAATCGAGACAGCACCTGGGGTAAAAGTACGTTCCCGTCCTTATAGGTTGCCTGAAAGTCGTAGGGCTCTGGTAGAGAAGGAGGTACAAGAAATGTTACACTTAGGAGTGATTGAGGAATCATGCAGTGAGTGGTGTAGTCCACTAATTATGGTCCCTAAACCCGATGGGAAGGTAAGATTTTGTGTGGACCTCCGAAAGGTCAATGCGGTATCCACGTTTGACGCATATCCGATGCCAAGGGTGGACGAATTAATTGACGCCCTTGGTAACGCGGAATATATATCCATGTTGGACTTGACAAAAGGATACTGGCAAATACCCTTAGAGGAAAAGTCCAAATGCAAAACAGCCTTTGCCACTCCCATGGGTTTATACCAGTTTGTGACAATGCCATTTGGACTGCATGGAGCCCCAGCCACATTTCAGAGACTCATGGATAAGGTACTGAGGCCCCATAGGACTTATGCCGCAGCCTACCTAGATGACATTGTCATTTATAGTAAACACTGGCGGGCCCATCTACATAGGCTGAAAGCGGTCCTCAAATCTCTAAGAGAGGCAGGGCTCACAGCCAACCCTAAGAAATGTGCCTTGGGTAAAGTGGAAACCAAATACTTAGGGTATGCAGTGGGGGATGGAAAAGTAAGGCCACTAGCCGACAAGGTAGCTGCCCTGAAAGATGTTCCGACCCGCCAAACAAAAATGCAGGTACGCTCTCTGCTGGGTTTAGCAGGGTACTACCGGCGGTTCATCCCCAACAATTCGGAAGTGGCAGCCCCTTTAACGGACCTCACAAAAAAGTGTGCCCCTACACAAGTGGTGTGGTCAAGGGATTGTCAGAGAGCCTTTGAGGACATAAAAAGGTGTCTATCAGAGGGTCCCATCCTTAGAAGCCAAGACTTCAACAGCCCTTTTAAAGTGCAAACAGATGCATCAGAGATAGGGCTAGGGGCAGTGTTGTCATAACAGTTTGAGGGAGTTGAACATCCTATCCTTTTTCTGAGTAGGAAATTATTCCCAAGGGAAAAAAACTACTCAGTGATTGAGAAAGAGTGCCTCGCAGTAAAGTGGGCAATCGAGGCTTTGAGGCATTACCTGGCAGGAGTCCATTTTACTTTGGTAACGGATCATGCTCCACTAAAGTGGTTAAATAGCATGAAGGATTCCAATTCTAGATTGACTAGGTGGTATATGGCCCTCCAACCCTTCTCATTTGAGATTCAGCATAGGCCGGGAAAAGAGAACGCAAATGCTGACTTTTCTAGAGAAGGGGTGGATGGTCGGGCTTCAGCCGTGCGTAGCCCCAGCCACACACTAACAGGGAAGGAATGTGACAGGGTAAACAAAAGCCACCAGTTATATGCCTGGAAAACCTATGTCTAGTCTGCAGTGCAGCACTGACTAGGTTAACTTCAGCTGGGAACCTCAGGACAATTAGTTGGATCTCAGCTGCCTAATCAAGGTGTGTTAAAACCCAGGCTGTAAACACATGGAGGCTGTCGGTTGAGGAGAGAGGAGTAAGCTGCTGAGAGATTTCCTGATACAAGGTCTGATTAGAAAAGTAGATGAATTGTGAACTGTCTGTCCCCTGCATGAAAAAGGGCAACTGCCATACACTGGCGACACACTTTATTCGAGCTCGGCTAGTCCCACGAATTCGGGTATACCCGGGTGTATTGAGGTTTGTGACTGTTTTCTGCCCGAGTACATTGGGTTATTTTCAAGGCAGGGATTGAAGCATTTTATTCCCGCTGGCTGCAATACTGCACAGTATATATATATATACTGCATTACAATTCATGAATTTATGCCATCTGGTAGACACACGAAGCATTGCAGCCTATTAAATCCTAATCATTATCATTTAACAGATCAGCCGCCCATCAGCCAGGCATGAACCCAGGCTGGGAAGGCAAATGCAACGGGGCTTGTCAGAGGTGAGGAGCGGCGCATTCCAGGTATCTGCCAGGTACATACCGGGTATTTGCTCGAATAAAGTGTGTCGGTGCAGTATACACTGTCTGCTAAAGAGAAACTGTTTTTGTGTTTCTGCTGAAGAAAAGCCATTTTCCTTTTGTTGCTGATGAAGCAATTTTTGTTTTGCGTGCTGTATATTTTGCAAGGCTAAATAAAACAGCGTTGTCAAGAAACCCACGTGTGTAGTTGCATGTACTCTGCAACAATCATATATATATATATATATATATATATATATATATATATATATATATATATATATATATATATGAATAACAATTAAGTACCTTCTATGGATAAATAATATTAATTCCCTCCTAGTGGTTGTTTACAGTAACCACATAAGGAGTCTAATCTAATGATTAGCTATAGAACCAGTTATTAAAAACTGTGAATATTTATTGAAGGACATTGAAAATACTGTTAAAAAATGGTTAATATAAATTCAATAATTAAACTGCCATACATTTTATATTAAACATATTAAAATCTTTGTGGATACTAAAAATAGCTACTATCACAACAAGAGTAAAACACATAAGCATACACGTGATTATTATTATCATAACACATTGAACAATCATAATAAAAACAACATTAATATCTGATTAATATAGGGAAAGATAATAAAGGTTTGTTAAAATCCTTATTCATAAAATTGATTCATAAAAATGCAGCTAAGTCAATTTCTTCGTTTAACCCATTAGGGGACATAGTGTTAAGCTGGTGTATCCAGTATGTTTCACGTTGTCTAAGTCTTAGTACATGGTCCCCTCCATAATCATTAGGTTTAATGTATTCTTGTAAGGATTATGGAGACACGCCGTTCACGGCGTGTCTCCCACTTACCTGCTGCCTCGCCTGACATCCTCGTGGCTCGCAGGGACGCCGGAGAGAGGCGCGCGAGTTCCTGCACAGTGCGCGCGCGCGCACGTTCTTCTTTCTCTTCTGCCCTCGGATCAGGGCGTGGGGCTGCTATTGAATGCAGCCAGATTGCTGCCCTTTATGCCTCATCTCCTGGGACTCATAAGGGACCTATCCCTGCTGCAGCTGGCTCCTTCTACAAACCCCTTTATGGCTGCAATCCTATTGGACCCTCACTCCTTTATATACCTGCCAAAATCACTGGTTCTTTGGCTGAGCATAGTTCCAGTTGTCTTTACCATTCTCTGCCTCCCTAGTTCTATTTTTACAGACCTCCTCGTGTACCAAACCGGCTTCCGCTACGTCTTCCTGTACCTCTGGCATCCCGAACTCGGCACACGGCTACTCGACTCTCCGCATCTCTGGCATCCCGATCCTGGCTTACGGTAAACGACACCGTCCCTCTCTCTAACCCTGGATTTGTCAAACGGCACTCTCTACCAACCGTACCTCTCCTGCCCCGATCCGGAATCCCCGACCAATCTACTTTCAAGACGTGCCCTCGTGGCTGTGGGTGGTGTTCCTACCTTCCCACCTCAGCACAGTGGTCCCGTCTCGTTTGTGGTGAGCACATCCTAACAATTCTATCCCTGTAACTTTTAAATTAGTGGGGTCTTTGTTATGTTTACAACTAAAGTGTCTAGGGACTCCATGGGTCATTAATACCTTCAAGATGTTGCCTCTATGTTCTAAAAAGCGCTGTTTAAGGCTTCTTTTGGTTCTTCCTATATATTGTAGGCCGCATATACACTCCAATAAATAAACTACAAATGATGTTTTACAGTTGATCAAATCTTTAATAGGGTATGTATTAGAGGAATGCTTAGATTTAAATGAGGTGGCTCCATTGGTTATATGTTTACATGTGATACACCTACCACCACATTGATAGTTGCCTACAAATTTGGTAGGTATAGGAGTAACATTTTGTGTAATCTTAACCTTTCTAAATTTAGATGGTGCTAACAAATTTTTGAAAGTCGGAGCTCTTCTATAAATTACCCTAGGTCTATCTGGGATTATAGGTCCTAAAATGGCATCACATTTCAATCCATCCCAATGTTTACTCATTATATTTATTTGTTTCGATGCTCCGTTAAATTTAGTAATAATACATCCTGATTTTCCCTAGTGTTTATAGTTTTGTCTTTCTTTTTTAGTTTAAGTGATCTCTCCATATGAAATGCTTTCTGATATGCTTGCTTAATATTTTTCTCATTGTGACCTTTGTTCAACAATTTAGTTTTTAGTAATGCTGATTGTCTAATGAAATCTTCCTTTCTATTACAGTTCCACCTAATCCTTAAAAATTGGCTATAAGCGGTATTAGCAACCCATTTAGGATGATGGTTGCTTGCTGCATCTAAGAATTTGTTGCTGTCCACCTTTTTATAAGGGGTTGTTGTAATAATCTCATTATTAATATTGCTCAATAAAACTAAATCTAAAAACACTATATCGGTGGAACTACATTCATGTGTAAACCTCAGGTTAAAACAGTTAAAATTCATATAATCTATAAACCGTTTTAGTTCTAAAACACTTCCTTTCCATATAATTAGGATATCATCAATAAAACTTTAAAAAGTACTATGTTGGCCATATGGGGATTATTATTCCAAATGTGAAGTTCCTTCCAATATCCCATCATTAGATTTGCATAACTCGGAGCGAAGGATGTCCCCATGGCTGTTCCTTTTTTTGGAGATAAAATTAATCTTGAAATTTAAAATAGTTCCTAGTTAATATAAATTGTGCACTATCTAAGATAAACTCACGTTGTAAAATTGACAGAGAGACATCCTTCGTTAAAAAATGCTCTATAGCTAATAATCCTTCATTGTGTAATATATTTGTATACAATGATTCCACATCACATGTGGCCCATATGTAATCTTTTTGCCATTGAACATCCTATAATAAATTAAGTACATGGGTGGTGTCTTTAATATAAGAGGGGAGCAGAACTACATATTCCTTTAGAAATGAATCCACATATTGTGAAAGATGTGACGTAAGGCTATCTATATCAGCCACAATCGGCCTACCAGGAGGTTTTGTAAGAGTTTTATGTATTTTGGGCAGATGGTACACAAAGGGAATTTTGGTTTGTGTTATTGATAGATAACCATACTCTTTTTATTGAGTATACTCACTGTAAATGCTTCTTTAAGCATTACATCCAGGTCTATTTTAAAATCTAGCGCAGGATCCTTTTTTAATAGTTGGTAAGTAGTATTGTCATTAATCAAACATAGGCCTTCTTCGACATAGTCTTCCCTATTTTGCACTACTGTACCCCCCCCCCAGTTGTCCGCCTGTTTGATCACTATATTAGTGTCATTTTTCAGTTCTTCTATAGCTTTAGTTTCCCATCTATATAGGTTATTATTCATAGCCTTGATATGAAAATCTTGTTCACACATTAATTTAAAATCCCTATAGACCAAAGCAAAGTATGTGTCTAAGAATGTCCCCTTAGACTGAAAAGGGTTAAAAATAGATTTGGGTCTAAAACCAGTGTGTTTGAATCCTAACTCTATATTATTAATATCAGCCATAGAGGATATATCTGGTGAAGTATCATGAATAGTGAATTCCGCTAAATCTAATAGAGACTGATCTATAACATCATTCATAGAGTTCAAAACTTCCATATTTGTACCTTCTTCATTGTTGTGAATTAGATTCTGTATTTTAGAATAATGACGTTTTAATGTCATCTTTCTAATAAATTTCTTCAAATCGTGTACTAAGACTTAGACAACGTGAAACATACTGGATACACCAGCTTAACACTATGTCCCCTAATGGGTTAAACGAAGAAATTGACTTAGCTGCATTTTTATGAATCAATTTTATGAATAAGAATTTTAACAAACCTTTATTATCTTTCCCTATATTAATCAGATATTAATGTTGTTTTTATTATGATTGTTCAATGTGTTATGATAATAATAATCACGTGTACGCTTATGTGTTTTACTCTTGTTGTGATAGTAGCTATTTTTAGTATCCACAAAGATTTTAATATGTTTACTATAAAATTTATGGCAGTTTAATTATTGAATTTATATTAACCATTTTTTAACAGTATTTTCAATGTCCTTCAATAAATATTAACAGTTTTTAATAACTGGTTCTATAGCTAATCATTAGATTAGACTCCTTATGTGGATACTGTAAACAACCACAAGAAGGGAATTAATATTATTTATCCATAGAAGGTACTTAATTGTTACCCCTATATATATGATCAATAGCAACCAAGCAATGAAAGCGCCCCTGACAAAGAGGACAAGGTCCTTGAAACGCGTAGGGCTGACATTGTTAAGGTTGCTGGTGTTTTGCCGAGAGTACTGAATTACTGAGAATACGCGTAACAGATAGAACTCCCGTACGCCGAGTTTGGAGGGGGAGCAAGTGGCTGCCCAAAGTCCAACCCCCGATTGACGACACACGCACTGAGGTCACGAATCACCTGACGCGGAAGCGGATACACGCCGCCGATCGAGTGAAGGAGAGAGGAAGAGTCACTGAGCACCCCAACCAACAGAAAAGTGGATTACTTCTGTTCCAGCGGTCATTCAAAGTACCGAAGTGCCTGTATCTACTTATTCTTTTGTGAGTGTTTATAACCGTTTTTAATTTTTCCATAAATTGACTATACTACTCTATGGGTTTTGTGCTTTTTTCTCTTTTTTGTCTTTGTTTCTTAGTTTCTACCGGTCCTGAGGTTAGTTCCGGTTGCAAAGAAGCAGCATACCCATCTCAACTGACATTGGACTCTGTATCTGGGAACACTTGATGTGACTATATATTATTTATTTATTTTATCAATTTAACCCCTTAAGTGCATGTTCCTAATTGTCATTGTGTAACCTTTCCTTTTTAATTATCTATTGTTCACTAAGTAGGAGCGCCAGCTGACACACCTATTATTAGAGGGTTTTATGCCCATCTACTTTTATCTGTGTCAGCCTATTCTTTATTCTGTTGGTGTAGTAGCTGTGAGGATTCCCTGAGGTCAGCACCGGTGTAGTCCTGGTACACAGAGAGGTTGCGTGCTGTTTACCAGCATATGAAAAAGCTGTGGTGGAGTGTCCCCCATCCTGATTGTGGTAGCTGGATTTGCCTTCATCTGTGGACTCCACACTTTCTGCTCTGGAGGTCTAGACGTGACACTCTGGTGGTTGGTACACTGCCACTGTTCTAGCCCACGGAGCCGTGTGGGATCACCCCGGCGGAGGAACGCTGGCTCCGACTCCATTGCTTTTCATGAGGTACTCCCTTTTGTGATTGCCCACTACAGACTGTCTCTCAGCGTACATTTAGCCCTAGCTGATGGGTGCGCAGTCCAGCGTTTCCCCCCGAGACAGCATATGTGAGGCTTGACCTGTCAGGAGCTCAGTGTACCATTTTCATCTGGATTAACTGTTCATGTGGGCTAAAGTTGTAGTAAACTACTGGTTACCTACCGTTCACCGTATCTTAGGAGGACACTTCAGGACAAACACACGCAAAATAGACAGTTAATCCTCCAGGTTATTAATCCTCAAACGCTATTAATCCTCAAGGTTATTCCTCAATTACAATTGGATACAGCATCCACCAACTTCCTTTAATTATATTTCAATCGAGTTTTCCATATATGTTCATGGTCACTGTCTGATTTTATTAAATTGTAATTTTTGAATTGAAACTTCCTTAGTGGCACATCATTCGTGATGGGGCAAAAATGGATTGTGGAGACAGAAATGAAACGGATGTGACGTCAGTGCTGGCAGTTGAGGCCGGGCTGTGTTCTGGCTCAGCCCGACCCCAACACTGACATCACACCCGCTCCATAAATCAGATGCGGCGGCGGCGGCGATAGCCGCCGGTGCCGCTCCTAATGGCCACCGCACCCCCCACACAGCCGTTGATATGCGGCGGCGATAGCCGCCGGCGCCGCTCATAACGGCCGCCGTTCCCCGCCCGCTGCCTACTGCCGTGCCGCGCATGCGCGATGGCGCCAGTGACTCCTGGCTCCTGCTCGGGTAAAGTGGGAAGCGGGGGGGTTTGAGCGCGCCGCAACCCACGCATACGGCGGGCCCGGTGCGGCCGCGTCTCAACCTTCCCCCACCCCTCTCCCCCCTCTATTCCTCCCCCCACACCCCTCACCGGCATCATGGTGTTCTTCCCTGGGGGGGGGGGGGGGGCCGTCACACTCACATGGGCCTCCTCGCCGTATGTGCCGTCCTCCCTGCCCTGATCCCCGGCACTGCGGGGCAACACAACCTGTGCCCATCCCTCCTCCTACCACACTGCTCTGCCGCCGTGCTCGCAGGTGCAGGGGGTGATCGGAGGTGAAGGGGGGTGATGTGAGGAGGTGAAGGGGGGTGATGTGAGGAGGTGAAGGGGGGTGATGTGAGGAGGTGAAGGGGGGTGATGTGAGGAGGTGAAGGGGGGTGATGTGAGATGCAGGGGGGTGATGTGAGGTGCAGGGGGGGTGATGTGAGGTGGGGGGGGGGTGATGTGAGGTGGAGGGGGGTGATGTGAGGTGCAGGGAGGTGATGTGAGGTGCAGGGAGGTGATGTGAGGTGCAGGGAGGTGATGTGAGGTGCAGGGAGGTGATGTGAGGTGCAGGGGGGTGATGTAAGGGGCAGGGAGGTGATGTGAGGTGCAGGGGGGTGATGTAAGGTGCAGGGAGGTGATGTGAGGTGCAGGGGGGTGAAGGGGGGTGATGTGAGGTGCAGGGGGGTGATGTGAGGTGCAGGGAGATGATGTAAGGTGCAGGGAGGTGCAGGGAGATGATGTGAGGTGCAGGGGGTTGATGCGAGGTGCAGGGGGGTGATGCGAGGTGCAGGGGGGTGATGCGAGGTGCAGGGGGGTGATGCGAGGTGCAGGGGGGTGATGCGAGGTGCAGGGGGGTGATGCGAGGTGCAGGGGGGTGATGCGAGGTGCAGGGGGGTGATGCGAGGTGCAGGGGGGTGATGCGAGGTGCAGGGGGGTGATGCGAGGTGCAGGGGGGTGATGCGAGGTGCAGGAGGGTGATGCGAGGTGCAGGAGGGTGATGCGAGGTGCAGGGGGGTGATGCGAGGTGCAGGGGGGTGATGCGAGGTGCAGGGGGGTGATGCGAGGTGCAGGGGGGTGATGCGAGGTGCAGGGGGTGATGCGAGGTGCAGGGGGGTGATGCGAGGTGCAGGGGCATATGCAAGGTGCAGGATGGGTGCGCATACATCACACACGCACACACACAGTCACACGCACACACACACAGTCACACGCACACACACACAGTCACACGCACGCACACACACACAGTCACGAGGAATTCACGCTTAGTGCAAATAGCTAATACAGGGGATGTGTGCCGAGCACGCACATTCTAAGTCCAAATTTATTTGCGTTTTGTCAAAGAAATTGTATTTTGATTTTTAATTAAAATATCACAAACACAATTTCTGTGACAAAAGTCAAAGAAGTTTCACTTACTATGCGCGTGCACAGCACACACAGCTTTTTTTTTTAGGTAATTAGGATTGTGCACTCATTTCTGTTGATATATATATATATACACACACACACACACACACACACACAACATTAAGGCGTGCTTGCGCGTTCCTTTTTAAGAATCCATTTGCGGATTCTAAAAAAAAAAAAAAAAATCTGTTCGGATTATAGTCAGAGGGATTTAAGTGAATCCGGATGATTTTTAAGTATGAAATCCGTGTACGGGATGGATTTTGTCAACATATGTGGAATTTTACAGTTTCGCCCATCCCTAGTTATACAGTATATAGGGCTGTCAACTGGACCCATGTCAGTGTGATTGATTTGACACCACTTTATTTATTTTTTAAAACTTTTTAAGCTTTTAAGATTTATAGCTTTAAAAATGGACAGGATCCCAACAAGAGCTTTTTATTTTTTTGTGCCATTAGTTGGGTGCTGAGAGTCATGTTGCAAACTCGTTGTCAGGATCGCTGCTAGGCTCCGCCCCTCTGACGCATTACGCAACCGTACCTGCGGCGTGCGCAGACCCCAGTCTGCGCGTTCGCGCCAATCTAATAATACACCCGCAGAGGCACGTCTCCGGCATGTCACAACGGCACCTGCCCCCGCTGGCGACGCGCTTGCCCCACGCACGTATTCAGTGTGGCAACTAATCCCAAAACAGGTATCAGATGTCTCACCTGCAGCTCATCTCCCCTCCTCCTATCGGCTCGTAGCCCATGTCTGATGTCACTCCACTGCTGCAACCTGATGTTCCAACCTCCTTCATTTACCCTGTCTGTTCCTGTGAAAGTTGCTGAGCATAAACTGATGTTTATGTGTTGTGCTCGCTGCTTCCCGTGTTTTGCCTGTTCTTGTCCCTTGCCTGACCTGTGTTGTGACCCCTGCTTGAATCTGGACCTGTGTCTTTTGTACCCCGGCTTGTTATTGGACCCCCGCTCATTCCTCTCCTCGACCACGGCTATCAACTACTCTTCTCTATCCAACGCCGGACCACGACAAGTACCAAGACATACCCAAACTCTCCTACCCTGACCCGGCTACACGACTGACTCTGCACGCCAGACCTGGACCCGTGGTTGTAGGGCTGCGGTTATTTACATCCCCACCTCAGCCCCGCGGTTTAGTCCAGTTTGTGGTGATCACACGTGACTATATGCTCAGCCCAACAAACATGGAGCCCGCTGGGGTGGGTCGACAACTATATGAATACAACGGAATGTTCAAGCAAGTGGAGGGATCCCTTATGCAAAAAGATCAGTAAATTAACCAGTTAAAGCAGGACCTAGACGATCTGTCTAACAGGGTTAGGCTCCTCTTGACCTCCACTGCCACACCCGCAGCACCTATACCTGTTCCACTCCTGTGACCCCGACTTCTGAACCACGCTTAACTGCCCCTAACTGTTATGCTAGTGACCCTTTGGGCTGTCGGGGATTCCTGAATCAATGCTCCATACACTTCGAATTACTACCTGCTCAACGATCGATGGTGGCGTACATTGTTTCCCTATTGACCGACAATGCGCTGGCATGGGCCTCACCTATCTGGGAGCAGCAGCCAGACCGCACGGTGGCCCGCTACGCGCTTGAATTCCGCACCATAGCCACTGAGACCGGCTGGAACGAGGCCCTGTCGGCAGTTTTCTGGCAAGGATTGTCCGAGGGCCTCAAAAACGAGTTGGCTTCCCCCGCAGGACTCGAAGATCTTGTGGCCCTATGCATACGCGTGGATCAGCACCTCCAGGAGAGAAGGATGGAGAGGGGTTGGCACCAGCGAGGTACACACTTTCTTTTCTCATCAGGCAGAATCCGTGTCTCCTGTGTCTTCAACCGTGGACGAACCTAAGCAACTAAGAGGTAGCTGCCTATGGAGAAGCGAAATGCAGCGCAGACTTATGCCTATAGTGCGGTAACAGCGGACATTTGGTGGACACTTGCCCATTAAAGTCGGGAAACGCCACAACCCTGTCAGAGTCGGGAGGATCACACTGGGCACCTTGTCTTCACCTCCTCCCCAACTTTCTACCAGGATATACATTCCTATCACCTTATCTGCTGATATCTTCCGAATCTCTACGCGGGCCTTTTTCGAATCCGAGTCAGGTGGGAACTTCAAATCGATCAGAGGTTCGTGGAAAGGCACCACATACCCTTTATATACAAGGATTGCCCTGTGGGTCTCGAGGCTATAGAAGGTCGGCCGCTGCAATCCACCTTCATTTCCTAACAGACGATACCCATCTCCTTACTGGCTGGTGAAGTTCATTCCGAGAGCATACAACAGAATGCCACCCATATCCCATCTGTGGACGTCATATTGGGGCTTCCGCGACACAACCCGCGAATCGACTGGGCAGAGACCTTGCCTATCCTCTGGAGTCAACAATGTCAGAACATTTGCCTAATCCACTCCAAGGGCTTAGCGGGGTTGTCAGTACCCGAACAGGGTAAAGTACAACTCCCAGAAACCTATAAGGAATTCCGGGATGTCTTCGACAAAGTTCAGGCCGAGGAACTTCCGCCACATCGTTCGTATGACTGCCCTATTGACTTGCTGCCCGGTGCCATTCCGCCCAGAGGATGCTCTTAAGTACTGTCTCCTCCCGAGACCAAGGCCATGATACGGTATATTCAGGAGAACCTTCAGAGGGGTTACATCCGAAAGTCTTCCACACCCACTGGCCCAAGGTTCTTTTTTGTGAAAAAGAAGGATGGGTCACTCAGGCCTTGTATCGACTATCGCGGTCACAAGTTAATAAAAAAAATCATTATCCTCTTCCGCTGATTTCCGAACTGTTCGACAGGCTACAGGGTGCCACCATTTTTACAAAATTGGATCTGCGAGGGGCCTACAACGTGGTAAGAATTTGTCAAGGAGAAGAGTGGAAAATGGCCTTCAATACTCACGTTGGGCATTATGAGTACTTAGTAATGCCCTTTGGCCTCTGCAATGCACCAGCCATCTTTCAAGACATCGTAAACAAAATCTTCAGGGACCTGCTAGACCAACATGTAATCGTGTACCTGGATGACATCTTAATCTTCTACAAATCTATTCAAGTACACCCAGGACATGTGAAACAGGTTCTTCAAAGTCTGCGGGAAAATAATTTCTTTGCCAAACTGAAAAAATGCCAATTTCACCAAACTTCAACTTCCTTCCTCGGGTACATTATTTCCGACACGACTCGCCATGCATCCCACCAAGGTCAAAGCAGTTATGGACTGGCCGTGCCCGTTGTTTCTTAAAGCTGTCCAAAGATTTCTCGGATTTGCGAATAATTATCGGTGATTTATCCGAAACTTCTCTTTAGTGGCGGCTCCGATTACGGCTTTAACCCAAAAAGGAGCCGACCCAGCGCATTGCACTCCCAAAGCTACCAGAGCTTTTACAAAACTTAACAAGCCTTTGCTTCTGCACCTATCTTGGTACACCCAGACCCAGGGTTGCCCTTCACGCTTGCAGTGGATGCCTCCGACGTAGGAGCTGGAGCGATACTTTCGCAGAGAAAAAAACCCTTAGGCCAGACTACATCTTTGTGCCTTCTTTAAAAAAAAATTTAAAAAAAATTCTACAGCTGAGAAAAACTATGATGTGGGAAACCGTGAACTTCTCACGATCAAGATGGCCCTGGAGAAATGGAGACATCTTCTCAAAGGTAGAGAGACTCGATGGTCCTTATTTTTCACCCGTTTTAATTTTGTTATATCTTACATTTCTGGGTCTAAAAACATAAAAGCCGGTGCACTCTCCTGACAATTTCTGGTGGAGGACAAATCTGAGGATCATGAGACCTCCAACTTGTATACTATCAACCAACATCTTCGACGCATTACCAGACATCACAAGGGCCCAACTGCACAGAAGAGTAATGGAATGGGGTCACGCATCCAAAGCGGCTGGTGATCCCGGAACAAGGAGAATGATCGACCTTTTGGAGCGAACCTTCTGGTGGCCATGTATGCGCAAAGATATCAAGAATTTAATCTCGACTTGGGCCACATGCGCCCAGAATAAGACGCCTGGCAACAGACCATCGGGGATTCTTCAGCTACTACTGATCCCAGACCGTCCATTGACGTACCTTTTGATGAACTTCATCGTTGAGCTCCCCTGCTCTAAATGGATGGATACCATACTGGTAGTCGTGGACCGTTTTTCAAAACAGGCGCATTTCATTCCACTCAAAGGCTTGCCCAGCGTTCCCAAATTGTCAGAGGTCTTCATTAAAGAGATCTTCAGACTCCATGGTACTCTGCAAATCATAGTCTCTGACAGAGGCTCACAATTCATTTACAGAATCTGAAGGGCATTCTGCCAAAAACTGGACATTTCTTTGCATTTCTCATCTGGGTAACCCACAAACCAATGGTAAAACGGAGCGGAAAAATCAGTCCATGGAACAGTTCATCCGCTGTTTTATTTCTGATGCCCAGGACAATGGGGTGGATCTTCTCCCATGGGCGGAGTTTTCGCATAATCTTCGGAACAAATATACCCAACTATCTCCTTTTCCCCCTAATTATGGATTCCCTTGGCGCTTCCCACATATCACTTCTTAAACCCTTTATACAGGACCCTCAGTCTACCATTCGGGACTTGCATCCATATCCGTTTCTCGTGGAAGGCCATTGGAGGGATTTCGCTCATTAGGAACGCGAGTGGATCCCTCAGAAACAGGTACACACCTCCAGACTGATTCAGGCCTTTCACCACAAATATCCTTTGAAGCCATCTATGGGTCGCCCGAAGGTCTCCCCTGAAGAGGGGGGTACTGTCAGGATCGCTGTTAGGCTAAGGTCCCGCTCCCTCAGTCAGCGCGCCCGCACTACAGACAGGCGGGGTGCTGACAGACACAGACCGCGATATGCGGTCTGTAGGGAGCGGGAGCCGGAGGGGGGCGTGGTTTGAGCGGAGGGACCCGCTACTCCCCCCCCTCCCTCTACGGGCTGCAGGAGGGAGCTGCTGCTGGAAGGTAAGCAACAGCAAAACACACACACACACACACCCTACCTTGCTTCCTGACAGCTCCCGCCCCCACCCCTGCCGCTGATTGGCTCATCAGCGCACCACGTGAAGCGTCACCGCTCGGGATCACAATTTTCTTGCATCCCCTTGCGGCTGACGCGTCACAGCGCGTAGTGAGCCAGCAGCGAGGGGGGACTGGGACCGGCTCGGGACGATTCCCCTGCTTGTGGGGAACGCTCACGCGGCCGCCCGCGCCTCCAGGCGCAGCAGGTCCCAGCCCTTAGGCTCTGCTCCTCTGACGCATTCCGCAACAGTACCTGCGGCATGCACAGACATTAGTCTGCGTGTGTGCGCCAATCTAACAATACACCCGCAGAGGCATGTCACAACAACACATGCCCCATTGGCGACGTGCTCGCCCCACCCCTCTCCTACGCGCGTACACAGTGTGGGAGTTAATCTCAAAACAGGTATCAGCTGTCTCACCTGCAGCCAGTCTCCCCTCCTCCTATCGGCTCATAGCCCATGTCTGATGTCACTCCACTGCTGCATCCTCTTTGTCTCTTTGACAAAGTCCTATTGGTGGACAAAACGCGTCAGAGTTTTTCTCTGTAGCAGAAGGATTCATGTGAATGCACTCAATAAACAACCTTTTCTTCTCATTGCGTTTGGATACCAGTTTTGTACCCCTACAGCAGCTGTGAACCGCCTGAATCTTTTTCTTTTTCACTGCTGCATCCTGATTGGTTCCCACCTCCTTCATTTACCCTGTCTGTTCCTGTGCAAGTTGTTGAGCATAAACTGATGTTTATGTGCTGTGCTCGCTGCTTCCTGTGCCTTGCCTGACCTGTCTTGTGACCCCTGCTCGTACCTGGACCTGTCTCTTCTGTACTTGTTATTGGACTCCCCGCTCTCTCCTCTAGCACGGCTTTTGGATATCAACTATTCTTCTCACTCCAACCCCGGATCACGGCAAGTACCACGACATACCCTAACTCTCATACCCTGACCTGGCTACACGACCGACTCTGCATTTCGGACCTGGTCCCATGGTAGTAGGGCGGCGGTTATATACATCCCCACCTTAGACCCGCGCTCTAGTCCAGTTTGTGGTGAGCACACGTGACATTCGTATTGTCTATATATAGGATTAAGGTGCTACAGACTGACAAAGCTGTTGACAAAAGAGAAAAATATTGAACAAGAAAAATATGTGATATTTCATTTTAGTTTTCATTTGTACATAACAAATTGTGCCTATACACTTATTTAAAAAAAATTGTACCATTTTTCTGCTACTTAATGTGTATACTTTTGTCTTTAATAAATAAGAACTGAAAAATTTGGCACTGTCATTCTGACACATTCTGGGCTTTGAAATTTGGTCTTGGCATTGGAAGAGAAAAAATATTTTGCAGGATTCAAAATAAAATATAGCAGAATGTGCTCCAGGATAGATTAATCTAATTAAGCTGTAAAATAATGTAGGTCACAAAGTGATGTACATTACAGAGACAAAGCCAATGTCATTTTGTTCTAAATGGTGATTAGATAGGGTGACAAGATGTCCCGGTTTAGCCGGGACAGTCCTGTGTTTTTCAGGTATGTTCCGGCTGCTCAACAGTCGTTAAAATGTCCCGTTTTTTTCTGACTGCCCCGGTTTTGACCATTAGAGCAGGGGGCCAGTAAAGAGCAGAGAATGCTGGCAGAGAGGAGAGCAGGAGAGCCCCCTCTCCCCCTCCCATGCTCCACCCTCCAACACAGTGAGTGACAAGTAGGGTGAAGAAAATGGAGATGGAAAAGACACACACAACACACAGAATGGGGGGGGGGAGAGAAACACAGAATGGGGGGGGGGGGAGAGGGAGAGACAGACACAGAACGGGGAGAGAGAGACACAGAGAATGGGGGAGAGAGACAGAATAAAATATGAGATATTATGACATTTTTATATAATATAGTGATAACACAATTTTCCCTGGGTAATACATATACCCAATACTGGTGGCTCTAGGGAAAGCATCTGTGTTTCTTCTGTGTCACAGGGTATTGAAAATACTCTTGTTATTTGATATACTGTAAGAGCATGATGTACCCAAAGTGAAGACTAACAGGTGTTCACACCAACAATGAACATTAACATCAATGTGATTCATTCAATGCAGTGGTTGAATTCCATCAGTGTTTGATTAGTATGTTTGTACAAGCATCTTGTCACAAATGCTAACAGTACAGTCAAGACAATAAGAGCAGTCTTCAGTGGAAAACCTGCATTTTTGTTCTATCAACAAGCACACGTAAACTCAAAACTACACTCTTTGCTAGCAATAGCATATTACCAAGGCCGGGTGGGATTATCGCGGGGCTCGGTATGGGCTTCTTACCTTCTCCTTTGGCATCTCTTCCTCAATATCCCATCACCATGGCATCGCAACATCACGTGATGTCCCATTGTCATAGCAACGTGATGCCATTTGACGTTGTGGCACCATGATGATGGAACTCTGCAGAAGGAGACGTCAATGGAGAGGGTAAGAGAGTTACTGAAGCCCCAAGACAGCCCCGGCAATCAGTTTAGTTGTTGGGAGGAAGAGCACCGGGCCTCTATAACTGCGAGGCTTGGTAAACAGGCACTGACGGCACTGGTATCAAGCCAGCCCTACGGTATCTGTGGTTCATTTATCATCCACAAACTTCACACACTAGATATTAAAGTGAGATTCTTAAAGAAGCAATCCAAGCTGGGTTTTTTTCTTCATTTTTTATTTATATATACAGGATTGAAGCTCGGGTTCTCCGGAGCTGAACCCTGTTCATGTCAGCTCTGGGGATCCCCTTCTTCTGGAGTTACTTACCTCCGTAGTGGGTGCTAGTAGCCCCTCCAGGGTTCACATTATGACTGCTTTTCAAAGCTCCCGGGCTGTGATGTCACCTTCCTATTGGCTCATGTGACCAGGGGCTTTAAACAACAGGAAACTGCAGAGCTAAGTTTGTCTGGAAGCAAAGGGTCCCCAGAGCTGAAATGAATGGGGTTGCGCTCCGGAGGCCCCAACTTCATTTGTGTATTAATAAATGGGGGAGAGGGGAATAACTTGGACTGCTCCTTTAAAATGTTGTTATCTGGGAATCAAAGAGGATCTGTCAGTTTTAGGCTTTCGTGTGACAGTTCAGTAAATGTCACATTTTGGGTGGTGGTTGGGGAAAATGACGGTTAATACGCCCCTGAATTTAAGAGCAAATGATAGTAATCTTTGCTATGTGAAAATAGCTGTATAAATAAAAACTTTTCCTTAATCTAAATCATAAAGTTATTATGAAATTCTACAGAGGTTTAAATTATTAAGGATTATTAACCCCTAAAGAAGCTTGATGGAGTGAAACGCGTAGGGTGAGCAGCGCAGACGTTTTTAATATTACCTAGTGGCTGGTGGACTGTCTGGAGGTTTCTGACCCAAATTTGGTTCTCCGGTCACTGGTCATCACAAACTTTCCCTGTGGATGGATGTCGCAACTGGAACACCAGTGAGAGAGGGAGTGCTGTTTCTCTACTGCCCGACCCTGGGTGGTCTCAATGCCTGTACTGTATGCAGTTTGCTTGGGAGTGTTATACTTTTTACTATTTTTAAATTATAAAGCAATCCACACTATTCTGTGTCCTCTCTATTTTCACATGTGGGAATCCCTTCCCTTTGTCCCCCCCACATACTCATCTGGCTCTGACTGAGGTCGTCACGAGAGTGTTTGGAAATACACACACGAGTTTGTTACTCTGAACAACCGCACTGCTAATATCACTCACGGACCATGTGAGTGAATTACCTATTCACTTATTAAATTCACTTGCATACAAAGCTATATTGCACCATATTTCTATCTTTATTTTTTACATATACCTGGATTTATTTGCGCTCCTGATCTTCTGTTCCTGACAGAGGTTTAAATGTAGGAGAAATAATGATCTAAAGAGATTAGTTGCAAGGCCACGCTACAAGTGATATTCCTTTGCAAAATTCATCAATGTGTTATTAAATTGGTTAATTTTAAGACATTTAATTAAACAATGAGACTACAAATGGATTACATTACCTGTTCAAAAAATGGATTTGACAATTTCAGGGCCCAGTGCAGTGTGCGTGCCGGGGCATTTTACCCCCTCCAGAGCCACGCCTTCCATCACGTGATGTCATTAAGTCCTGTGATGCTTGGGACCTCTTGCCCGCTGTCACATCATCAATGCGATGCTTTGTGTATGGAGATGCTGGCTCTTACAAAGGCCCCTGGCTCACCCCCGGCCCAACTTCAGTAATCACAGTTTAAATGTTGTGATTAATTTAACAACTACAACTTTTAAACTGTGATTATGCAAGTTGGTTAAGGGAAGAGCACTGGGCCTCTGTAAGCACAGGGCCAAGTGCAGTCGCACCGTAGCAGTGCCATCAAGCCCGTTTTTGTATTTAAAAATGTACAAGCTTTTTGAGAGTTCTGTATGACTGTTCAACAGGAAGCCACAAATCCAAGCCACCCAGAGGATCTGACTGCCATTTTGTTTTGCCTGGAATGAGCATAAACACTGGTAACTACAGTTGTAAGTATCTCAGAAACCAGATACAAACAACACTGCTCAGCTCCGGTGGCACCCTGGCTTGAATGTTTTTTATGTGACCTCAACCCAATCAAGGCTACAAGGGCAAAAATTGTATTTCAGTCCAGTTCCTTTCAACCAGGCAGCTGTGTAAGGCAGGGGGGCGCAAACTTTGTTCCCTGCGCCCCCCTGCTGGTGGTCACCTCACCCCGCGCCCCCCCTTACCGCCGTCGGCTCTGGCGTCATAACGTCACGCCATAGCAACGTGACGTCACGTCACATGACCACGTGGCGTAATTTGACGCCGTGTTGCCATGGCGACGCGTTTGGAGCCAAGGTAAGTAAAGGTTTACAGAGGCCCTGCAGCTCCCCCGGCACTTAATTTAAGTGCTTCGGGAAGCGCGCTGAGTCTCTGTAAACCGCGCGCCCCCCACAGGCACTCGTGCCCCCCCCCCCCCAGTTTGCGCACCGCTGATGTAGGGTATAACCTGGATCACATTTTTTATTCAATTAGACATGTCAAAGATTATTTGAGGGTTAGTGTCATGATAATATCATGAGATATTATGTATTTTATATTTTGTTCAATCTGGTACAATGAGCTACAGTTTATGTAAGTTTATGGGATTTATGAAAATGAGATTTCAATGGAGGTGTGTTTGGACCAAAACGTGATGTCTCTTTTCTGCGCCAGTGACCTCTCTGGGAGAAGATCCTGACGTACTGCATGGTACATAGTGCATAGGAATTTCTCTTTGTTTTAAGAAACTGTACTGCATTTATTGTAATTGTATGCTCTTGTAATCTTTTTTCTGTTATCTAAGCACTGTATTTTTAGATATATTAAAACATTTAATAAGTGATGCTTTGGGCTCTGAATAAACTATTGCACACTCTGGAGAGAGTATTTACATTTGACACATTTTTCTATAACAGATGTGTGTGTTAAGTGCATAGTTTTTCTATCATATACAAAGACCTGAGACCCTGACAGATTTATAAATTCTACATATTTTATTTGCATCTCTCAGGTGGTGGCAATGTATAGATATGATTGCAATTGAGTAAGGGGTTAATATTAACTCACTGAAAGTACCTTGCAGAGGTGAAAGGTGAGTTGGCTAGAGTAGCCGTGTGTATTAACCCTAGTTGAATATATAAGTCATGTGCTCACTTGTGTGCTGTTCGTGACAGATGGTATATGGGGACTGAGTAAGGGGAGATATTGTCCATTTGAGGGACCTTTGCGAAGGTGAAAAGTGAGACAGCTTGTGAGCTGTGTATTAACCATTGTCCCACATGCAGGTCACGTGCTCACAGGTGTGCCATTCATGATTGTTTTTAGCAATTCACGAATGTTAAGCCTTGGGTCAGATGCAGTGACAGGTGTCAGTTACTAAACTGATACCCTTTGCCAGAAAAAGGCTACCTAAAGCGATCCTGAGGTTGTAGACCAGTGGTGGTTGGACATAGGAAACACTGTACATATAAATGTGCCATGCAGGGGCGTAGCTATAGTCCGGGCAGCCCGCACTTGTGGGGGTCCCGCTCTCCCCCCCTGTCGGTAGCCCATCTGTCTCTCTTCAGATAGAGACAAGCTTGGGCGGGTATGAGGGGAGCGGAGGATGCCGGCTGCGGAGTGTGGAGCTGATCACGGAACAGCTGGAGTGAGGCTTTCTTCCTGCTTAACCACTTCCGGGCAGCAGGTGGCGCTGCAGAGCACTCAATAGCTGCTCTTTGCATCTCCTGGTTCCGTGTGTCTGTTGGTAAGTGTGTGTGTGTGTGTGTGTGTGTGTGTGTGTGTGTGTGTGTGTGTGTGTGTATGTCTGTATTGGTAAGTGTGTGTCTGTGTTGATAAGTGTGTGTATTTGTAATGCATGTGTGTTTCATGCATGTATATGCTGTATATTTAGTGTTTTTTTGCATGTTGAATATAAATGTGTATTTGTATATGGTATGTGTATAAGGTGTAGTTTTTGTAGTGTGACAGATAGGATGGGGGAGGAAGGAGTAGAGATGATGATAATGAGTGGGGGGGGGAGAAATGGAGAGGAGGAAGGGGGGAGAGCAGATGATGGGGAGGGGGAGAGTTGAGGGATGATGAGATGGAGTAGGGGAGCGCAATCTTTTTCTCCTGCGCCACCCTGCTGGCTGTCCCCCTCTCCGTGCCCCCCCACCTCGGCTCTGGGCGTCATGTTGCCATAGCAACGCGTCTCCAGAAGCCGTCTGAACCAAGGTAAATCAAGTTTACAGAGGCCTTGGCAGCTTCCCTGGTATTTAATATAAGTGCCTACGGGAAGAGCGCAGGGCCTCTGTAAAACCTGCGCCCCCGCAAATAATCTTGCGCCCCCCAGCTTGCGCACCCCTGAGATGGAGGATCAAGGAGAGGATGGGAGGGAGGAAAAATGATAGTCAGTATTAATATTAATGGGGCCCTGAAATTTTTTTTGCCCGGGGGCCTGCGAATGTCTTGCTACGCCACTGGTGCCATGTATATTTATAAGAACATGAATTATTTTGATATAGAGCAGGGCTCTTAAACTTCTTCTCTAAAGAGCCAAAATAGAAAATATTTTAGGAGTTGAAGGACCACAGGCTTATTATAATGCAATTTCAGATACATTTAAAAACTTGAAAACTATAATATTTAAACATTTTGCAAGCATGTATAACATCTCCATCATATATTTACATGTGAGTTAGTTTGTCAATTGCCCTTTGCCCCTGCTATTTTCATACTAGTTGTTTGGGCAGCTAAGGCTGCGGCCAGGAAGGGAGATTGTGCTGGAGCACCGTGACGTCATGCGCTCTGCGATTTCTGGCAAGCTATTTGCGTACAGGGGGGGGGGCGTGGCCATGATGTCACGGAGCTGGTTTGTCCTCATTGAGCGAACCGCTCGCGTGACGCATCAGCAAGCAGCCAAATCAAATGTGGCTGTCTCGCCAGCAAGCACACGCGCACCCTCACCCTGGACAAGTGCATTCAGAGTTATCACTCTGACCGCACTGAGCGCGTGCGTGCGCTTCGCTTCACCTTGGCCACAGCCTAAGGCCCCGTCCATAGTGAATTTGTGTGACGTCATGCTCGCCTGCAGCAGGACAGATTTCTGTCCTGCAGGCAGAGGCGACAGGGAGGCATGTCGGGGGCTGTGGCCGTGATGTCACAGATCTGGTTCATTCTCATTAGGCAAACCACTCACGTGACCCGGCTGTTGTGTGGCAAAGACAAACTATTTTGTCTCGCCACGCATCGGTCGCCTCGCCACTCACATGCGCACTATTCACATGCGCATTAGCCTCCATTGGTTTGTTTTCGGCGCGAGCAACATCGCTTGTGCAGTCTGCTGCACTATGGCCAAGACCTAAGCGTACAAAGGGCCACAACAAGATCCTTCGTGAGTCACCAGTTGAAGAAATCTGTTAGGCTGCGTCCAGGGTCAGCGCTTAGGCGCTGACCCGTGCTGAGGCGCACTGACGCTTCTCAGTGAGCCCCTGGAGCCGCAATGAGAGTGGCTTTAGCATGGGCTCGCGCACGCTTCCGCAAGCGTGCGGAAGCGAAGGTCTTTTTCAAAAGAAAGATTTTCGCGCTCACGGGAGCGCAGGGCCGGTCACGTGAGCGGTTCGCCCAATGAGAGCGAACCAGCTCTGTGACGTCACAGGCCCCCCTGCCCCCCGACATGCCCCCGGACGGCGCGCGGACCAAGGCCAGGGAAATCACCCGCTTTCCCTCAGCCTCCGCACGGCTGCAGTCCTATGGACGCAGCCTTATAGAGTATGTATGTATGTAAGTATACATTATCTTGCATTTCTCTCTAGTTGGGGCTGGGAATTTGTCTTGCACATTCATCCCCTACAATTATAGGACCTACTCAGAATTCTACATGTTTAAGCAGGATCATGATTGGTAGAGCTAAACTGGTTTAACATGTCCAAGCTTGCCACCTCTATAATTCTCCCCATTCTACTTTACCCAGTGAGGACTTTGTCTAGGCTGCACCCTATATCTGTAATTTCCAATCTACCAACTTTAAATTCGCCCCTCTTCTTTACAAATTTAAAGCAACCCTGATAGATTTTTTCTAAAGCTGCGCTTATAGTGCCAGCGACATCAGGCTACAGTCGCTGGAAAAATCAAATTGTGATGACTTCCAGCGATCGCGACCAAGCCGGCGTGTTGCGCTTACTAGAAGCGCAAGCGATGGCGGTAATGCATTTGCTTTGACACCGAATCGCTGTCGCCGGCACTATAGTTGCAGCCTTAGGAATGCATGTAAAGAAAATGGATAAAGGGGCTATCATATATTTACAAAAACTCTCATCAGAACATATCACCAAAATTAAAGCAAGTAATGCATCCACTTGGGTTTGCAAAGTCTGCTCTAAAACATAACAGTTATTAAAGCTTCAATTGCACATATACTGTACTAGAGATGTATAAAATGAAAGAACGCCTTCAAATAACCCCTCCTATTACAATGACAAAAGTCATACAACATACAGAAACTGCTGCCACTAAAAATAGGGGAAATTAAAGCATAATAGGGTAGATCTTCAGAAGGTTGTTCATTTTAACCTAATAACATGACATTCACGAAATAGGGAATCGTCGTTATTTTACTTCTTATGAACAAGTATCCTCAAAGCTAATGAGATACGAGAATATCGTCCATTAGCAAAATAACCATCGTAAGATTATCTGGATAATGGGGATTAACGCAGCATTGAGACGCGTTAAAAAATACACTGCAAATGCGCATTGTTAAAAAGTGTTATAAGCGCACGTTTGTTGTCATGCGTTGGGCATTAGCTTGACCCTAACACCACGTCTATGATCATTTTACAATTTCAAATAAATATACATTACAAACTGAAACACTCAGCCATTTTCAACAGCTTAACAGTAGAGATGGCTGAGCAACTTCTACCTCCTCTGCTGCGACTGGCAGTATTACAAGCCTTAAACTCAATGATGAGGAATTAGAACTCCTTATAGATGGATTAGTAGATAACCACTCTAAATTAATGGCGTCTCTGCTCCAAGACCAGCACTGCTAAAAAGCAGCACATTTGGGGGAACATGCTTAACCACATTAATGCTCTTGGCAATACTGCCGGCACGATTGGGCGGAATGCAAGAGCAAAATTAAAAAAATAAAATATTGGCCGACCACGCAGCCCAGGCAAGGAAGACTGGAAGGGGACCACCTGTCTCCTTGCACCTGAACCGTATGAAGGAGCAAGTCAGCTCAGTCATTGCGCCCTCACAGGTAGTGGGGCTACTCAAACTTGTGGATTCATTGGATGTGGAAGATGCGTGGTAAGTGACACTACAGCAAATATATGTAGCACACTTGCTAAATTTGTTGTGATTGCAGAGGGAGGAGATGGAGGGGGTGTAAGGCTAAGGCCCTGCTGCCTCAGACCACGCGCCCGCACAGCAGACAGGCGGCGCGTGGAGAGGCACTTGGGCCTTTTTCCGGTCCAAAGGGACAATTTTTGTGAGCGGGGGGTGGCCAAAACGGGTGGGGGGCGCGACCATGACATGAGGGGGCGGGACCGCCCCTCAGCCGTTCAGCCCCTCAACCATGTAGCCGCTCACACACACAGACAGGCACTCACACACTCAGACACACACATACACAGACAGGCACTCACGCTGCTTTCCCCCCATACTCTCCTCCCCGCAGCCTCCCCTCCTCATTGGCTCACAGCCACACCACGTGACGCGTCGCCGCTTGGGATTACAATTCTCTTGAATCCCCTGGCGGCTGACGCGTCACAGCGTGTAGTGAGCTGTGCAGTGAGGGGGGACTGGGACCGGCTCGGGAGGATTCCCTTGCTGGTGGGGAACGCTCGTGCGGCCGCCCGCGCCGCCGGGCGCAGCGGGTCCCAGCCCTAAGAGAGGGAGGGGTCAGAGTGAGTGAGGAAGAGATGGGGGAAGAGTGAGAGACAGAAGGGGGGGAAGAGAACTATAGGTGTTAAAGGGGAGGGCTCGCAAGGCCACCAACACGGGGGGGGGGGGTTGTCGGGAGGGGGCGATTGAAGCTCTAGTCCTGGGTGGAAGGACCCTGCAGAGCCAAGTATATGAGCTTCCCTCTGATTGTTAAGAGTGGACACCTAGGGAAGTACCAGGTCATGAGTAACAAAGAGTATGTAAAGCAACATACAACTATATCAACTATGTCGAGTATGTGTGGGAAGTGTCCCTGTACCTGGGTACCAGAATAAAGATTGGATTTTTAGTACAAAAGTTCCTTGCGCCCATCTTTTTCACCCTTGCTACCTTATCACCCAGGTGCCTGAATCCTGATTTGAGGTAAACTATGCCGAGTAACCAAATATTACACATCAATGTAAACTCCTTAGGAGCCGGGCAGGGAGTGTTACACAATCATCTTAGAAATATTCACTTTGAAGTTACTTAACATAACTTACTGCCCAGGATATAACTGAAAAGGAGAGGTAACTAAGGGGCCTATGCTATAAGCGTTCATAAGTCACTTATCGAGCACTTATCAGCCAAAATGCCTACTGCTATTCAGTAAGCCTCGATAAGTGGGCGATAAAGGCACGAATCACCAAAAATTTCAGCCAAAATCGCTGGGTGCGCGGCGATAAGCCACTTATCGTCAGGTTCTGAAACTCGTGCAATTCTGGTATCCGCGATTAGGTTATCGATGCCTACCGAGGCTAATCACGACTCTAGAATGGCGAGTTTCTACAAAAATCCTCACCCCAGGAAAAGTTGGCATGAGACTGGTGAGAAGCTGCTGAGAAGGCGGCGATACAGGACTTAGAAAAACAAATGCTTTTTTTTCTGATCCGGATTGATGCGTTAGTCTCCGGAGCCGATATCTATTAAAATCAGCACCGGAGACACCCGGCATGAATACCATGCATAAAAAATGCATTTACAGGCAACTTCATTACCTAACTGGCTAACCGCTAAGGCAATGGAGGGGGTTGACCCCTCCTGCTACCCACCAAGGACCAAAAAAACCCTTTACCCACAATAAGCACTAGTACCCACATCCCCTACCCCCATATGATTGATACCAGAGGCCGGGGGTGTCTTCAGGTGGTCCCCGTGGGTGTCTGAGGGCCGTATTTATTTCAATGTACTGGACATATTTTATAATTTTTTTGCCCCGGACACCCGTGCGGACAACCCGAGGGTCACCATAAACCTGCGGGGACCACCCGACGCCCCCCCCCCAGACACCACCACACCCCCCACCACATACATTACAGTAATGGGCAAAATAACTATGATTCAGATATGGATAATAGTGCATGTGTCCATTATATAATAAAACATTAGCCAGCCAGCATAAACCTTTCTACTTACCATCATAAAGGGCGTCCTTGTCAGCATACTGCAGGTCCATGTCCTGTGATGGCAGCAAGAATACATGAAAAAATACAATCTAATGGCCCCTAACCCCTTAATCACCGTGGCGGTTAATAACCGCTATAGTAAATAAGGGGTTAACCAACCCTCCCTACTACCCACCCGGGAGGCCTAACCACCCACCCCATAACCACCCCACTATATACCCATTAATTAGCATAGTGGTGCATCATACCCATATAATGTGGGCATGATAAGCCACTATAGCAGTCAATGGTCATCCTAATAAAAAAGCATGAAAGCCAAAAATACACAATAATAAAAGATACACAAGCACGTAAACACCCCAATTCAAGAAAAAAAAGCACTAGCCAACCAATTAAATAAAAGCACTAGACAGCCAATTAATAAACATAAAAGCACTAATCAACAAATCAAATTAATAAATAAAAGCACTAACCAACAAATTAATTCATTTAAACCAGTAGCGAACAAAACAAATTAATTTCAAATACTAACCAATCCTAAAATGTACCAAAAACAAGCCATCCAAATTTCAAACAATTGAATCCAATCAATAAAAACACATAGAAAAAATGACAAAAAATGAAAAATAAGCATTTGCCAAAAAAATGCATTGGCTGGCACTGTATTTATCTGTACCTTAAAGCGGCACAGATTAATATATATTATCAGTCAATGGGCAAACACAAAAAATAAATAAATACAATGAAAAAACCTGAAAAAAAGACATTTACAGATGCAGCCACCAGTATCTGATCACTTGACTGGGTAAAAACTAAGGTATCTCACAGTAAATGTCTCAACATTTCTGTGAGATTCCTAATGGCCCATCGGATTAACACAGCAGGGGTCCCTGAAGTCCCATTCAATGCCCCCATACACCCGCAAGAACCAGAAAGATATCAGAGCATATTGTGCTCTAGGAAACCGGTGCTCAAGAGTCACTCACAGATGAGAAAATAAGGCAGAAGTTCCGCTGTATAGTAAGAGAACACCCATCAATGGGTAATAGTACTCACGACTTGGCAAATGGGCTGCTGGAGAGGGGGGGAGCGTCTGGTATAGCAAATAATTGTTGCACGCCTTACATCAGGGCGTAATCCTCGACTGGCACATCTCTCACGACACTGTTGATGTCGAGTGTGGTGTCCACGCCTCCCGCGTTGCTAAACTCGGCTCTGTAGCGGCTCTCACAACTACGCGTCACAGCCAGAAGTATTCAGCGTCAGAACCCTCAGACCTCTCTGCCCAATCTGCGTGATGCCACCTCTCTCAATGGATGAAGTAAAGGTATGGTGGCTTGTAGTTGCCAAATAAACACAGCGTAGTGGATCCTCTGCTTGGTGTGCTCCCTGGTATCTGCATGCAGTATATGAACAACTCCCCAGCAGGGGACACACCGGTGCACAGCGAAGGGATGAATGAATAATCAGAGGGATTTATTTAGATAAAAAACATGGACAAAAAGCACTGATACAGTCACTCTAACATGTTTCACACGCAGGGTGCTTTATCTTTGATATCTTTATCTAAATAAATCCCTCTGATTATTCATTCATCCCTTCGCTGTGCACCGGTGTGTTCCCTGCTGGGGAGTTGTTTCATACACCCGCAAGGACCACCTGAGGACTCCACGACACCCGCGGGGACCACCCGAGGGCCCCAGAGACCACAGGGACCACTCGAGGGCCCCCAGTAACCCATGGTGACTACCCGAGTGGCCCAAGACACCCGCGGGGACTACCTGAGGACCCCCGGACACCCGCGTCCTCTGGTATCAATCATGTGGGGGTAGAGGAGGTGGGTATTAATGTTGTTGTGTTTTTAATGCTTATTGTGGGTAGCAGCTGTTTTAATACTAATGTAGATGAGCAAGAGGTCTCCAGAGCAGAACCACGTTGATTTCAGGTCCGGGGACCCGCTTCTTCCCGAGACGCATGCCCCGTTTTGGGGTGCCAGTACCTCCTATGCATTTAAATGTCCCGCGACCGTGGGAATAAAATGCATATGAGATACCGGCACCCCTTAATGGGGCCTTCACCCCATACCAGGGCCTGTATCTCAGAAAGCAGGGGGTCCCCAGACCTGAAATCAACGTGGTTCTGCTCCGGAGACCCCCTGCTCATCTATACTAGTATTAACATTTTTATTAAAAATCATTGATTTGGTGCAAGATTTGCGCAGGGAGAGGCGGCTCTCTGAGCATCTCACTCTGCAGCTGAAAGAAATTGCAGGGTAAGGCTTTTTCGGAGAGGCGATCATCACGTCGCCGGCTACTCGCCCGTTTTGGGAATGTTGCCATCACAGGTTATCGCGGCTTTCTGAATACCGCAATAGCAACGCTCACAAAAACGGCGATTTAAATGGGCCGGCAATTATTTTTTAGGAACGCTTATAGCATGGGCCCTTAAATGTTATTGTACCAGAAAAGTGTGATAAACGGTACTGTGCCTCAGCTCTCATTCATGTGCACGAGAGTTAAAGCTTTCCAAAGTTTAGCAACACTGTGTGGATCAGAGCCTCTATACTGTATACTAATGATAAAATGTTCCATAAACAAATAGACAAGTAATAAAATGGCTGTTTGGCCAAAGCAAATGTATCCAAATGTGCTTACATGTACCCACGTATAAATGTATTTGAGGATACAACCTAAACCTGTCTTGGCTGCAGCGAGACAGGCTGTATCTGTGCCTGCAGAGCCCGTAGTGCAGGAGCAATAGCCAACTTCCTCACGGAGGTCACGAAGAGGGCACAGACGAGGCTCTAGCTCCCCTAGCAAACACCCGTGGCTACCTCTCCAGCTACCTCCGCTGCTTCCCATCCAACCTCTGCAGCTGCCCAAGGAGCCAGACCACATCAGTCTCTTATTGTGTGCTGTTATTGGAGCACTAGGGAAATCTTCGTCAAATGCAGAGGGAAGGATTTCTGGACAACTCGGCCCAGCTTGGCCGTATTGAGCTCATGGCACCAGAACATGCGCTGAATGGAGCAAGCAGCCCACCGGCATGAGATAGCTTCCAAGTGCCATTACCAGGCTGCACAGCGCTATCACAGGATCATGATGAATACCATGCTTCAGCACACTACCGCTGTCATTAACAGTATGACACAAATAGTGTCTTCTGTGACCGGCCTCACCTGGGCCATCCAGCAGGGCGTGTGGGCTATCCATGCCCCCTCCCTAATCACCACCCATGGTGCCTCTCACTACCCTCCTCAAGGGTTTTACTAGTGGCTTAAGTGCCACCTCCTCCACCATCTTCCCTAGATGTGCCCATGCCATCTAGGTCACAGGTGCAAACCTTTTGACGTGTTAGAGCACGCACTCGTGGCCCAGTGAGCCAAGCAGCGCACCTCCAAAAAAGAGGCACAATAACACCACCCAACTCCTGTTACTAGTTTTAAATACCTGGGCATATGGTTTGACTCCCACTTAACATTCGGGATGCACATTGATACCCTGACAACCAAGACCTATGCCAAACTAGGGGTACTTTACAGGAACAAATCCTCCCTAAGTTTCCTGGTCAGAAAACGTATCGCACAGCAGATGCTAATGCCAATTATTGACTATGGAGACATAGTATATGGCTCAGCACCCCAAACCCACCTTAGCAAACTTGACACCCTCTACAATTCAATTTGTCATTTTGTTCTCCAATGCAACTATAACACACATTACTGCGAAATGCTCAAAGAACTAGATTGGTCATCACTAGAGTCTAGGCGTAAAGTTCACCTTTCCTGTATTGCCTTCAAATTCCTTATGGGCAAGCTACCCAGCTACCTGAAAAAGCTCCTCACCCCTACCACATGCAGCTCCTACCACCTGAGTTCAGACTCCAAAAAACTGTTCATGGTCCCAAGGCTCAACAAAGTATCTGGCCGCTCCTCCTCTTACCGTGCACCCCAAAACTGGAACACCCTACCAGAGACTCTTACATCCACCACCAGTTTAAGTTCTTTAAATCTAAGGCTGTCACACATTTTAATCTGGTCTGTAACTGTTTCATACGCCCATAATATATATTATCTTTAACTGTGCATGTAATGTCTTGTATATAATGTATACCCTGCTCATTTATGTAACTGTATTTGTAAACATGTATTATTTGTCTTAACTCTGTGCCCAGGACATACTTGAAAACGAGAGGTAACTCTCAATGTATTACTTCCTGGTAAAATATTTTATAAATAAATAAATTATAAATATATATATATTTATTTTGTTTACAAATTTGTATATACAGTATTGTTAAAAAAAATATATATTCCACAGTGAAATAAGTGTTAGTGATTAAAATATATTTTGCCAAAATCTGCCTCTGTGAAATGGTTGATCTCATATGTATAAACATTATTGTACTCTCATACTTCTTACACTATATTACATATACAAACATTCTACATTCCATTTAATTCTAAAAAAGTATATTACAGTTTACACAAAAAATACAATTACATATGCATCTGTTAATGTGTTTCAGCCATTAACACTGTATGTTCCACAATATATATGTCAGTATAACACGTGAAAGGGATAAATCTTATGCTCAGTACATTAATGCGGGTAACACTTAAGCCCTTCCCTTTTCCCTTGTAGGCTATTTGTGGCATGAACACAATTCTATTCATGGTCTGGATGAGGGTAAGGGCAGCTTTTGAAAGGTGTTAAATAATAGCCTTATTCCCATGCACTAACATGAATGCAGGTCTTGGGATCTCTGGTAGTGTTGGACCAGGTCCTACTTTAAAAAAAAAATGGGTAACGGGTACCCGGCCAAAATCAAATGATCTACCCGGCCGGCTCTTACCTGGGGGTGGAGGAAGACGGCGGCAACATCTTGGCAGGTCAGCAGAGGTCCTGTGGCAGCATCAGCAGTGTGTGTTCAGCCCGCGCGGGAGCTGCAGAACTCCACAGCAGTGTGAGCTGGGGAACCATGTGACCGGAGTAGGAGCAAGTCACATGGTTCCCCAGCTCACGCACGGGCTGAACACAGACTGCTGATGCTGCCACCGCCACAGGACCTCTGCTGACCTGCCTAGATGTCACTGCGGGCTTCCTCACGGGTCTTCCTCGCCTTCCGTCGCTGACAGCAGGTAAGTAATTATGTATTTTTCAGCTACCCTGACATTACCCGGCACCGGGTATTACCTTGCGCCAGGCCCACTTCTCAGATGCCGGATCCGGGTAATTTCCAGGTAGCTGAAAATCCGCCAGGTAACGGCGGGTAATTCCGGGTACTCGGTACATCACTAAATTCTCTGGTGTTAGGCTTGTTATATAGTAGGCCAGGCCTGCACAACTCCAGACCTCGAGGGCCGGAAACAGGCCAGGTTTTTAGGATATCCTTACTTCCGCACATCTGGCTCAATTAGTGGCTCAGTCATACTGAGCCACTAATTGAGCCAGCTGTGCTTAAGTAGGGATATCCAGAAAACCTGGCCTGTTTGCGGCCCTCGAGGACTTAAGTTGTGCAGGCCTGTAGTAGGCGCTGGTGTGCGTGCAGGCGCCCGGCGTTGCACATGCACGTGGCTCGCACGTTTAGTTTATATAGTTGTAAGCGGTGGCATGGTTGTGTATATATATATATATATATATATATATATATATATATATATATATATAAAAATAAAAAAAAACATTTAAAGTGTATTGTGGTTTTAAAACTTTAAATGATTCAAATAGTTGTAATTTTAATTAAAACATAGGCGCAATTCAGCTAGTTGTTCTCAATCTGTATTGCAGCCTCACTGGGATTGGCTCATAGAGCATGACGCGCAATGGCAACAGCGCAAAAAGATACTTTTCAGGTCTTTTCTCCTGCCGGCTCAACGCTCACTGCTGTGCGCGGCTTAAGTATAGAACGTTGGGCCTGGACACAGCCATTCTAATTGACGCACGCTCACGGTAGCACATGCACTATATTACACGCCTTTGGCAAATTGCTCATTACCATGTGATTTGCATAGGAGTAAGCAAAACGTCCATTAAAATTTATCAACCCGCTATTTGTAAGGAAAATGTCAGGACGTGTTAGCGCTGAGCACCTTTGGGGATACGTGTTATGGATATCGATACGTTAAACAAAGATATTGTAACATTTAAAAATGAACGGTCTTCCGAGTATATACCCCAATGTATCCTGTGAAGATTTATAACCAGTGGCTTACAAAGTACCACCACTTTTGTATTCTTACACCCAGAGAACCACTTTTTTTTTTACAATTCTTTCTTTTTCAAAGTGACTTATTTTAGAAAGCCTCAGCCACCTCAACTTTCTTTTTTTTTTTTTTTTACAGCAATAACTATTGCATACATCTTTACAGAATTCAGTTCACCAAGCTATAGCCTGAAATTTAACCCTTTCATTGACAGGTGGGGTGGGGTCCCTTTTTCCCCTCCTGAATATCGGGGAAAATTCGACAAAAACAAAATTTGGTCTACGAATATGCAAACTTGCATCTGCAAGCAAACTTGTTTTTTGGCAAACATAATGCACCCATGCGTAGCCTCTGGCAATAAAAGGGTTAATAAAAGTAGATGTCTTTTTACAAAGCACGGTGCCAATAAGCCTGGAAATAAGTAGTTAAATTGGAACCACCTCTATTTGTGTAAATGCACCATGTGTCTGCATTCAATCTTTCCAATTCTGCAGCAGTTGGTAGTTCTCACTTCTAAACCTCACACACAGAACCTTGCTAATCTTTTTGCCACAGGTGTCATTGTCGTCATTAGGTACTCATATGTGATATGAGTCATTTGTACAATTCATGTCCCACTTTGGCTTAGAAACCAAGGTACTTGAACCTCACAACCTCTGTGGAATTTCGTCATTTCATTTAAATGTCACCTAATGCAGTGCTCAGAAAAGCAGAGCTAACGTAGGATATTTATACCTACAGTGTCAGAGGGGTCAGCAATATTTCACTAACAGCTGTGCAAAACAAACGCAGTTTGGGGGGGGGGGTGATTTTTACTCAATTCCAGTGAACTAATCTGTAGAATTAAATAGCAAACAAATGATTATATATCACAAGCTAAGAATTGCTAAGTAGAGGCAAATTAGCAGGTACTGTGGGAAATTGTGGGGAACATAATTTTCTTTTTAGACTGTGTGGTTACATGCAAGTGTGGCCAGGTCTCCTTACAGGTTCCACCGGGCCCCCTTACCTCTATGTGGGGAGGTTGCAGCACCGCTGCGGGTGCCGGCGGTGGGGTGTGCGCACCCCCGTGAGGTAAGCAGGCGCTACGGGGCGATCAGGCCGCCGGAGTCCCGCGGCGGCCGGAGGGAGAGGGCGCCGCATCTTGTGTATAGCCGCGCCTGCGCAACACAGCCCACGCGCAGAGAGTTGCAAGTAGTTGAGACGGCCATTGCACCGCATGCGCATGCGCATGAGCACCTGAGAGTGTCAGCCATTAACAAACACCGGGTTCCGCGGGGACTACAATCCCCACAATGCACAGCGGCAGTTAGTCAGGTGCCGGGAACTAGCCAGTAGGGCTGCGACAATCCCCTGCTTCCGGTGATTGAAACTTTTCTTGCGGTGAGGACCACGCCGATAGGGTGTGCATGTGCAGGGCGTCAGTGGCCCCTGCACTAAGGCAGAGACCCCCTTACGTACCATCTAGGCCCCGACGTCCCTGTGTAGTTTGTGGCTGCTACAGGGACACTGCCCCACTTTGCCTCACTAGTGTCAGGGGCACAACATAACGCCGCGCAGTAGTTGCTGTCTGTGGTCTGGGACCAGACCACCACTGAAAGACATAGAGACTCTTTAGTGTGGGACACTCCAACCTGATACCACCCCACGTGTAGGCGGACAATGTCACTGGATCAGCGGATCCCCTTTCTTCAGTTGGTGTTACCGGGTGTTGGAGCACCTGGCAGGTATACCTCATCTCGACAAGTGCACCAACTGTACACACATTAGTGAGGCAGCGCTGTGTCACATTGGGTAGGTTGTTACTTGTAGGCACCAGGGTGGTTGGGTGCCCATGGCCCCCTCAGTACTTTGGGGACTGTGTTATTAGGTGTGGTCAGAGAGTTGGAGGGTACGCCGTGGATGGCCTAGTTGGTGGGATTGGTACCATTGTTATTGTATGCCTGCAGTAAACTGTTCTCTTATACCACAAGTTTATTTCTTATATTGTCCTGTGACGGGGTTATCCAACACAGGATCCTGCCCAGGTGGAGGCGCTGTCACCAGACGGATCAGGTACACCCCAGGCTCCCAGCCGCAGAAGTTCAGGCCTCCTGTGAACCTCAGGTAACGCATCACACACACAGTAGCCGCTGTATCGCCCATAGGGTGGGGGCAAGTGCGCTACACGAGTATGGTTAAATTAATGCAAAACAAGGATTTCAATAGCAAATTAATAGACGTGGCAATATACTGTGAAAGTCTGATAATTTGTAGAAAATTCGGATTTACTTTCATCTAAAGGTTGATGTAAAACCAGTTCCAGTATTTAACATTAGAGCCCTCGAAACACTCATGGTCCAGATCAATCCTCACCATGACAGTCCACTCTTCTTGACTTAGGCTGCGCTTATTGCATCTTGCGATGGCGACGCCGCTCCAAATCAAATACATTGACTCCGTCGTGACGTCACTGGCGACCGCCACGGAAAAACTAATTATAACTTTTGCGGGTGGCGACGGGTGACGTCATAGGTCGCGTCGCCTTTGCCAACACTATAAGCGCGGCCTTCGTCTAATCCAAGCGGAATCACATTTTTGATTCAGTTTTGCTCAGATGGAAACTGCGATAGTGCCAACAGGCATAGATTGCATTCAATCTAAAAAGGTACTGTAGTTGCAACAAATGATATTCAATGGTTAAAAACAACCAAAGAGTGGACTATATGAAAATTGAACTGATTGGGATATATAAAATCAAGACAAACTGTCAGAGCAAGGCTGAACCTGTGTATTAATCATTATGAAAGAGCTGCAAGGTGGTTTGTTTTATAATCAGATGCCGCTATTCACTAAGCTTATATATGGTTTATTGCATCGTGCTATCACGTTACCTGCCATGGACATCAATGGTACTCAACACAGCATTGCAGTGCAATAACCCATATTGGTGCTTAGTCGGTTTCACCCAGGGAGACCTGTTGTAGCTGATGTGGGGAAGCACAAGAGCGGAGATAGTGCTGTACGCCAGTGATGCGCAAATTGGAGGGGGGACGCAAGTTTATTTAGGGGCGCAGGCTGTGTGCGGGGAAACCTGGGGGCGGGCAGAGCTGTGCACGGGCGGCCAAGAAGCTCAAGCTCCGTGCTGTTGCTTCTCTGTGGCTTGCTGCGGGGCGGGGATTCTCTGTGCTGTGGCTTGCTGCGGGCGGGGATTCTCTGTGCTGTGGCTTGCTGCGGGCGGGGATTCTCTGTGCTGTGGCTTGCTGCGGGGCGGGGATTCTCTGTGCTGTGGCTTGCTGCGGGCGGGGATTCTCTGTGCTGTGGCTTGCTGCGGGGCTTCTCTGTGCTGTGGCTTGCTGCGGGCTTCTCTGTGCTGTGGCTTGCTGCGGGGCGGGGATTCTCTGTGCTGTGGCTTGCTGCGGGGCGGGGATTCTCTGTGCTGTGGCTTGCTGCGGGCGGGGATTCTCTGTGCTGTGGCTTGCTGCGGGGCGGGGATTCTCTGTGCTGTGGCTTGCTGCGGGGCGGGGATTCTCTGTGCTGTGGCTTGCTGCGGGGCGGGGATTCTCTGTGCTGTGGCTTGCTGCGGGGCGGGGATTCTCTGTGCTGTGGCTTGCTGCGGGGCGGGGATTCTCTGTGCTGTGGCTTGCTGCGGGGCGGGGATTCTCTGTGCTGTGGCTTGCTGCGGGGCGGGGATTCTCTGTGCTGTGGCTTGCTGCGGGCGGGGATTCTCTGTGCTGTGGCTTGCTGCGGGGCGGGGATTCTCTGTGCTGTGGCTTGCTGCGGGGCGGGGATTCTCTGTGCTGTGGCTTGCTGCGGGGCGGGGATTCTCTGTGCTGTGGCTTGCTGCGGGGCGGGGATTCTCTGTGCTGTGGCTTGCTGCGGGGCGGGGATTCTCTGTGCTGTGGCTTGCTGCGGGGCGGGGATTCTCTGTGCTGTGGCTTGCTGCGGGGCGGGGATTCTCTGTGCTGTGGCTTGCTGCGGGCGGGGATTCTCTGTGCTGTGGCTTGCTGCGGGGCGGGGATTCTCTGTACTGTGGCTTGCTGCGGGGCGGGGATTCTCTGTGCTGTGGCTTGCTGCGGGGCGGGGATTCTCTGTGCTGTGGCTTGCTGCGGGGCGGGGATTCTCTGTGCTGTGGCTTGCTGCGGGGCGGGGATTCTCTGTGCTGTGGCTTGCTGCGGGGCGGGGATTCTCTGTGCTGTGGCTTGCTGCGGGCGGGGATTCTCTGTGCTGTGGCTTGCTGCGGGGCGGGGATTCTCTGTACTGTGGCTTGCTGCGGGGCGGGGATTCTCTGTGCTGTGGCTTGCTGCGGGGCTTCTCTGTGCTGTGGCTTGCTGCGGGGCGGGGATTCTCTGTGCTGTGGCTTGCTGCGGGGCGGGGATTCTCTGTGCTGTGGCTTGCTGCGGGGCGGGGATTCTCTGTGCTGTGGCTTGCTGCGGGGCGGGGATTCTCTGTGCTGTGGCTTGCTGCGGGGCGGGGATTCTCTGTGCTGTGGCTTGCTGCGGGGCGGGGATTCTCTGTGCTGTGGCTTGCTGCGGGGCGGGGATTCTCTGCTGTGGCTTGCTGCGGGCGGGGATTCTCTGTGCTGTGGCTTGCTGCGGGGCGGGGATTCTCTGTGCTGTGGCTTGCTGCGGGGCGGGGATTCTCTGTGCTGTGGCTTGCTGCGGGGCGGGGATTCTCTGTGCTGTGGCTTGCTGCGGGGCGGGGATTCTCTGTGCTGTGGCTTGCTGCGGGGCGGGGATTCTCTGTGCTGTGGCTTGCTGCGGGGCGGGGATTCTCTGTGCTGTGGCTTGCTGCGGGGCGGGGATTCTCTGTACTGTGGCTTGCTGCGGGGCGGGGATTCTCTGTGCTGTGGCTTGCTGCGGGGCGGGGCTTCTCTGTACTGTGGCTTGCTGCGGGTCGGGGATTCTCTGTGCTGTGGCTTGCTGCGGGGCGGGGATTCTCTGTGCTGTGGCTTGCTGCGGGGCGGGGATTCTCTGTGCTGTGGCTTGCTGCGGGGCGGGGCTTCTCTGTGCTGTGGCTTGCTGCGGGGCGGGGATTCTCTGTGCTGTGGCTTGCTGCGGGGCGGGGATTCTCTGTGCTGTGGCTTGCTGCGGGGCGGGGATTCTCTGTGCTGTGGCTTGCTGCGGGGCGGGGATTCTCTGTGCTGTGGCTTGCTGCGGGGCGGGGATTCTCTGTGCTGTGGCTTCTCTGCACACAGACATCCCCTCCTCCTGTCTGTTTCCCCACCGGAGCATGCTTAGTACCCCCCCAAGTGTATGACGTATGACTTATGAGTGTGTGTTGTCTGTGATTGTGTGTGTTGTGATATGAGTGTGTTGCCTGTGTTGGTTTTGGGTTTGTGTTGTGATTGTGTGTGTGTGTGGTGTTATGATTGAATGCAGCGGTGAGCAAACTGGGGGAGCGCAAGATTATTTAGGGGGGCGCGGGCGGCGTGTGGCGAAACCTGGTGTGCGCGGGCCAGCAGACGCTGTGCGCGAGAGGGCAAAAAAGTTGCGGGCAGGCGAAGAAGCTGTGCGCGTGCGGCCGAACAGGTTAGTGCAGGTTGCGGCCACTTGATGGTGTGTGTGCGCGCACGCGCGGGGGCTTTGGAGGTACGGGGAGAACGCCCCAGAGCTGTGATGTCACACGCCCCTCCTTCCGGTGTCTGCCCTGCAATAGCGCTGTGGTCCTGCTCTCCTCCGCTGGCAACCTGCTTCGCTGCAATCCTCTGCAAGTGAGAGGGTAGGCTGCCACTATATCAATCATACTATGAATGCACAGAATAATAAAAAAAAAAACTTGAAAACGAAAAAAAATAAAATAATAATACTGTAGATAGGAGTTTGAATGACACTGGGGACAGCAAGCCAAAGAGCAAGGAGAATAAAAAGGCAAATGGGAGCAGGAAGGGAAAATAAAGGGGGGGGAGAGGGAAGGGAGGTAGCAAAGAGGTGGATGAATGCCCCCCCAATAGGATTGCCTTTGTGCACGTACGCCAGGCCTGCACAACTCGTAAAGTGCGAAGGGCCGAACTGCTCCAAGGAAAAAAAAATTGGGCCGCACGGGTAAAATCATCATCATCATCATCATCATCATCATCATCATCATCTCTCCTCCAGCACCTATCATCATCATCATCATCTCTCCCCCAGCACCCCCCATCATCATCCTCATATCTCCCCCAGAACCCAACACTATCAACCTTTGCGATATTCCCCGTCTATCTCTCATACCCCCATCTCTCCCCCTCACCCACACACAATACACCCCTCCACATCAAACACACAATACCCCCCTCCACATCAAACACACAATACCCCCCTGCACACCACACACATCCCACCCCCCCTGCAGCTCACATCCCTCCCCCCCTGCAGCTCACATCTCTCCTCCCTGCAGCTCACATCTCTCCCCCCTGCACCTCACATCCCTCTCCCCCCTTGCACCTCACATCCCTCTCCCCCCTTGCACCTCACATCCCTCTCCCCCCTTGCACCTCACATCCCTCTCTCCCCTTGCACCTCACATCCCTCTCCCCCCTTGCACCTCACATCCCTCTCCCCCCTTGCACCTCACATCCCTCTTCCCCCCTTGCACCTCACATCCCTCTTCCCCCCTTGCACCTCACATCCCTCTTCCCCCCTTGCACCTCACATCCCTCTTCCCCCCTTGCACCTCACATCACTCTCCCCCCCTTGCACCTCACATCACTCTCCCCCCCTTGCACCTCACATCACTCTCCCCCCCTTGCACCTCACATCACTCTCCCCCCCTTGCACCTCACATCACTCTCCCCCCCTTGCACCTCACATCACTCTCCCCCCTTGGGTGGGTGACAGTGACTGGGTGACAGTGACTGGGTGGGACACAGTGACTGGGTGGGACACAGTGACTGGGTGGGACACAGTGACTGGGTGGGTGGGTGACAGTGACTGGGTGGGTGGGTGACAGTGACTGGGTGGGTGGGAGACAGTGACTGGGTGGGTGACAGTGACTGGGTGGGTGACAGGGTGACAGTGACTGTGTGGGTGGGAGACAGTGACTGGGTGGGTGGGTGACAGTGACGGAGTGGGTGACAGTGACTGGGTGGGTGGGTGACAGTGACTAACAGTGACTTACCTTGAACGGGTGGGTGCAGGTTGCCGCCGGACGCTTGCTCCTCCTGCCCCCGATATCCCCGCGGCAGCTGCCCGGGACGGGAGGTGGGCTTGGGGGCGCGGGCTGGGGGGAGGAGGGGAGGAGGGCACGGGATGTGAGCTCGTGGGGGACGCGCCGCGGAGGGAAGCGGTGAGAAGCAGGCCGCTGGAGGAGCTGAATTATTTAATTATTACTTCCCCCTCCGCCCCACGTTGGGAGCAGGGGGGCGGGGGGGAGCGGGCCCGCAGAGGAGCTGCGTGTTGCTTCCCCCTCCGCCCCACGTTGGGAGCAGGGGGGGGGGGAGCGGGCCCGCAGAGGAGCTGAGAGTTGCTTCCCCTTCCGCCCCACGTTGGGAGCAGGGGGGGGGAGCGGGCCCGCAGAGGAGCTGAGAGTTGCTTCCCCTTCCGCCCCACGTTGGGAGCAGGGAAGGGGGGGGGGAGCGGGCCTAGCGCATGCGCGCCAGGACCGCAGGGAATCTGCACCATTTTTTTAAACTTTTTTTAAAAAAAATTTAATTAATTAATTTGTCGCCCGGCCGGATTCTTTGCGGGCCGTAATTGAGAGGCCAGACGGGCCATATGTTGTGCAGCCCTGACGTACGCTCTCCCAAGCTTGGCGCTTGGGGAGACAAACATAATTGACTTTGAAGCGCACTCAGCAGCAGTCAATACGCAGACAAACACACACAAATAGCCCCGATCCACGCTTGCAAAAGTATGTCGGACAACCTGCGCTCATGCTTGGAGAGTTGTTGTCACCGCTCTCGGCGGCAGCGTTAACGCAGCCTAATTTTGCAAGCGCGAGCTGTTGAAATTAGTATTTATACTGGACACCTAACAAGCTCCTATTGAACCCCCAAAATAACCACAACATATATATAAGCATATGAGTGTCACAGAGGAGTCTTACTGAGCATGGCAATATATATTTAAAACCAGAGACAGAACATTAAACACAGACAAAGCTCAGTTTTAGCACATCCAGTGAAACTCATACACGGTACAGTGCCTAAATATATATGTATAAATATCTATTAAGTAAAATGGTCTTTTAGTTTGATATTTTTGGCCAAAATTGTTGTAAGCCCCTGAGCCAACTTCACGGCAGACCACAATTCAGGGGTCCCTAACGCTAATATTAATTCTTTAAAAGAATTTCCCTAAAAGACCATTTTACTTAATAGATATTTATACATATATATTTAGGCACTGTACCGTGTATGAGTTTCACTGGATGTGCTAAAACTGAGCTTTGTCTGTGTTTTATGTTCTGTCTCTGGTTTTAAAGAAATAAGTATTTAGACATATTTGTATTTACATTGTATACCGTTTTTTTTCATGCGATTTTGAATACATCAGGCAGGGGCCCGAGAAATTTCATGGATAAAAAGGGGGAATCGGCATAAACAGTTTGCTCACCTCTGGTGTTGGCGATGTCAAACCCATTGTATCGGACCTCTTCCATTCTACTCTGAGACAACTGCCACCCCCAGTGTTGAAGACAACCCTTGAATGTTTGACGCTGCCTTCCCAAAGAGCCCCTCAACCCATGTGCTCTTAGGACTGTCCCCCTTTTAGAATCTGAGTGCTTGTAGCTTACGGGTAGTTTACATTTTGTGATCCATGGCTGGCAATTTTTCCTCCAACTGAAAATCCATTAGGACAGAAGGATTTCAAATGAAGTAGCAACAAATAGCAAGCTGGTTGAAAAAGATGATGGAGGAAATTGACAGATAATGATAGAAAGCGACAGATCCAGATCATGGGAGTGCTTATATTTGAATATAACTGAGACACTGGGTAACAGAGATTGCAAAATACCATATAATAGAGACAGATGGCAGCTGTAACAGAGACTCAGATGTACAACCTCAAAGATCAACATTAAATATAAAAGATACAGACATATTCTAAAAAATAATTATAGATATGAGTATAACAAAGCTTTACATACACAGTATAATGGAAACATACAGTACGGTACATATACACACACATTAATTGAAAATAAAGTTTTGGCATTGGAATGGACTAGACTGCCCTCTCACTGGGAAGTGATTCACTTGTACGCAGAATTAAAACGACCAAGTCATACTGTACTACAAGTGGCAACACTTTCACACCCAGTAATGATGCACCTAGCATGTGTAAGGTCTCGGGCATGGTCAGCGCTTAGGCGCGCTTACGCGTACCAGTGAGCCCCTGCAGCTGCAATGAGAGCGGCTTTAGCAGGGGCTCGCGGAAGCGTAGGTCTTAAGAATTTTTTTTAGTTTCAAGCGCTCACGGGAGTGCAGGGCCGGTCGCGTGAGCGGTTCAACCAATGGGGCGAACCAGCTCCGTGATGTCACTGGCCCGCCCCCGGATGGCGCGCTAACCAAGGCCAGGGAAAGCACGCGCTTTCCCTCAGCCTCAGCGCGCCTCCGCAAGGGCTGAGTCACCATGGACTCAGCCAGAGGAGAGACGCCCCTTTCTCATGTTCAAGAACATTACAGTACACTCAGACGAAGAGCGGCACAACCCATGGAAACTCTGCAGTAATGTAACAAATCTGCGTCCAGTGGAGTGAGGCTAGAGTCCCAGTAACTACTACAGCGCACGCCTTGGCGTGCACTGTGCAATCAAGCCCTGCCACTTCCCTCCCCCCCCCAGTCACGCCGTTCCCAGTTCCTACCTTGTCGCACTCCTTTCCCCAGCGGTGCGCGAAAGGTTTTCAGGCAGGCAGGGGAATTTGAGATTAGCATTTGCGACGGAGGTGTGGCCACGCCCCCGCCGGCGGTTCAGCCAATGAGGGCTAACCAGCCGCGGGATGTCATGGCCACGTCCCCGCAAACCCACCGACACGCCCCCTCCCGTCGAAACCTTCACTCAGACCGCCGATCGCGGTGTAGCACTGTGCACGCGCCACCCCCCTCCCGCCGGGCGCGTGTGCCACAGTGAAGACTGGGGACTCACCCTTATGTCCTCTTCATACCCTCACACAAGACAACTCATTCACACCCACTAGCAATGCACCTCATTCACATCCAGTGGAGACACACCCTAATCATGTCCACGGGCAATACATTCTACTCACTACAAGATCAACATGCCACCTCAACAACCAGGAAAGAGATGGGTCTTGTCCAAAAGAAGCGTAACTCAGTCACTGCTAGAAGCAACACAGTAAAACCTACTTCACTACATACAGTATAACTGTAGGCAAAGCACTTTGTATTGTTAATTTATATTATCTAATCCCCAGGGTGCAACCCTTTCGATAGATTACATGTAAGGGTGAGACAAGTTTTGGGTGACACACGAACCTCATAATACTTACGTATTTTAACTATGCACAACACGGCAAGGATTAGTAATAATTGTTAAACATATTTAAAAGCTCATAATCTGCCTCTCCTTAATGCATCAAAGTGCCCTGCCTTTGACATTCATTGTCATCCTGAGCACTTTCTGGTGACCAAGACTTGTTCTATAGTAGGTGTGCGCGCGCCTGTGCGAACCCGCGTGCACGTGACGTACACTTTTTGTGTGTATGGTGGTCCGTGCTGCCCGGAGCAACAGGTTTGGGGGGGGGGGAGGGGGTGTGTGTGTGTTTTATTATATATTTATAAAATATAAAAAAGACGTTGGTAACAAGAATAAAATATTTTTTAACATTGTGTGTACACACACAAACACATATTAATTACATCGGCGGGGTAGCGTCGCGAATACTTACTTTTTGAGTCTTCCCCGCTATCACCCGGCTCCACGCTCACGGCCGTGCGCATGCGCGGCCCTAGCAGACAATGGCTGGCTAACCACAGCCAACTATAACTGCCGCGCGCACTCAATTACGGACCCTAGCAATTCACTGTGTCTGTGCTGGACAATGCTTTAATTGCATTTGAACTAAAACTGTGCCCCAGAAAGTTGTTGCTTGACATTTTTAATGTTCCCCATCTTAATTTTGAATGGATCCCTCATAGAACTTTTAACATGTATCCAAACAAAGTTGTCCGTAATGAAATCACCTTAGTCAAATTCTGACTAGCAAATGTATTATTCATACACCAAGTGGAGTTTACATTCACTTTTTTTATGACTATACAAAAAGTCACAAGAATTTTTGCCACCCATAAAAAACAAAGTTCAAATAAGAATATTTATTTGTTGAGCTTTAAAAAAAAAGGGGGCAAATCCTGATAAGCACCTTAATATTACCTAATTTGTCTAACAAAGGTAGAAGTGCAAAGGTGGCTAGCTAGATGACTGGTAAATAAAGCACCTTGGTTGGCATACACCCAAGGAGCTCACCTCAAAGCCAGGGGCGTAGCTATAGCCCGGGCAAAGCCCGGACGCCTTTTCTCTTGGGGGGGGGGGGGGGGCCGCACCCAGTGCCGCCGACAGGGGGACAGAGCCGGGCCAGTTGTCTCAGGCCCAGAGGCTGCGAGGGACCCGGCCAGCTGTCACTGACAGTTGGACCTGACCTCTTGCCGGGCCGCAGCGCCGCTCCGTGTCCGGTTGCCGCCCCCACGTTTCCTCCCCCACTGCAGCAGGCGCGCCTCTCGGATGTTGTGGCGTCCCATGCAGGCCCGCCCCCGCACCGGAAGTTCGGCGGCTTGTTGGCACTGCACGGAAGGTACATGTGTGATGTGCAGCGGAGGAGGTACAAGGTGGGGGGAAGGTGCGGTTCCAGGTGGGGGGAAGGTGCGCTTCCAGGTGGGGGGAGGAGGTGCGGTTCCAGGTGGGGGGAGGAGGTGCGGTTCCAGGTGGGGGGAGGAGGTGCGGTTCCAGGTGGGGGGAGGAGGTGCGGTTCCAGGTGGGGGGAGGAGGTGCGGTTCCAGGTGGGGGGAGGAGGTGCGGTTCCAGGTGGGGGGAGGAGGTGCGGTTCCAGGTGGGGGGAGGAGGTGCGGTTCCAGGTGGGGGGAGGAGGTGCGGTACCAGGTGGGGGGAGGAGGTGCGGTACCAGGTGGGGGGAGGAGGTGCGGTTTCAGGTGGGGGGAGGAGGTGCGGTACAAGGTGTGTGGGGGGGAGGTGCGGTACAAGGTGTGGGGGGGGAGGTACGGTACAAGGCGTGGGGGGGAGGTGCGGTACAAGGCGTGGGGGGAGAGGTACGGTACAAGGCGTGGGGGGGAGGTGCGGTACAAGGCGTGTGGGGGGGAGGTGTGGTACAAGGCGTGTGGGGGGGAGGTGCGGTACAAGGTGTGTGTGTGGGGGGGAGGTGCGGTACAAGGTGTGTGTGTGGGGGGGAGGTGCGGTACAAGGTGTGTGTGTGGGGGAGGTGCGGTACAAGGTGTGTGTGTGGGGGAGGTGCGGTACAAGGTGTGTGTGGGGGGGAGGTGCGGTACAAGGTGTGTGTGGGGGGAGGTGCGGTACAAGGTGTGTGTGGGGGGAGGTGCGGTACAAGGTGTGTGGGGGGAGGTGCGGTACAAGGTGTGTGGGGGGGAGGTGCGGTACAAGGTGTGTGGGGGGGGAGGTGCGGTACAAGGTGTGTGGGGGGGAGGTGCGGTACAAGGTGTGTGGGGGGGAGGTGCGGTACAAGGTGTGTGGGGGGGAGGTGCGGTACAAGGTGTGTGGGGGGGAGGTGCGGTACAAGGTGTGTGGGGGGGAGGTGCGGTACAAGGTGTGTGGGGGGGAGGTGCGGTACAAGGTGTGTGGGGGGGAGGTGCGGTACAAGGTGTGTGGGGGGGAGGTGCGGTACAAGGTGTGTGGGGGGGTAGGTGCGGTACAAGGTGTGTGGGGGGGTAGGTGCGGTACAAGGTGTGTGGGGGGGAGGTGCGGTATTAGGTGTGGGTGGGAGGTGCGGTACAAGGTGTGTGGGGGGGAGGTGCGGTACAAGGTGTGTGGGGGGGGAGGTGCGGTACAAGGTGTGTGGGGGGGCAGGTGCGGTACAAGGTGTGTGGGGGGGAGGTGCGGTACAAGGTGTGTGCGGGGGGAGGTGCGGTACAAGGTGTGTGGGGGGAGGTGCGGTACAAGGTGTGTGGGGGGTAGGTGCGGTACAAGGTGTGTGGAGGGGGGAGGTGCGGTACAAGGTGTGTGGAGGGGGGAGGTGCGGTACAAGGTGTGTGGAGGGGGGAGGTGCGGTACAAGGTGTGGAGGGGGGAGGTGCGGTACAAGGTGTGTGGGGGGGAGGTGCGGTACAAGGTGTGTGGGGGGGCAGGTGCGGTACAAGGTGTGTGGGGGGGCAGGTGCGGTACAAGGTGTGTGGGGGGGCAGGTGCAGTACAAGGTGTGTGGGGGGGAGGTGCGGTACAAGGTGTGTGGGGGGGGAGGTGTGCTAAAGGTGTGTGGGGGAGGGAGGTGCGGTACAAGGTGTGTGGGGGGGGAGGTGCGGTACAAGGTGTGGGGGGGGGAAGTGCGGTACAAGGTGTGTGGGGGGGAGGTGCGGTACAAGGTGTGTGGGGGGGGAGGTGTGCTAAAGGTGTGTGGGGGAGGGAGGTGCGGTACAAGGTGTGTGGGGGGGAGGTGCGATACAAGGTGTGTGTGGGGTAGGTGCGGTACAAGGTGTGGAGGGGGGAGGTGCGGTACAAGGTGTGTGGAGGGGGGAGGTGCGGTACAAGGTTTGGGCACGGGAGGTGCGGTACAAGGTGTGTGTGGGGGAGGTGCGGTACAAGGTGTCTGGGGGGGAGGTTGTGATGTGGATCACTAGGTGAGGGGGGGAGGTGGTGATGTGGGTCACGAGGTGGGGGGAGGTCACGTGGTGGGGGGGAGGTCACGGGGTGGATCACGAGGTGGGGGGGAGGTTGTGATGTGGATCACGAGGTGGTGATGTGGGGGGAGGTTGTGATGTGGATCACGAGGTGGGGGGGTGGGGATGTGGATCACGAGGTGGGGGGAGGTGGTGATGTGGGTCACGAGGTGGGGATGCGGGGGTAGGTTGGGATTTGGATCACGAGGTGGAGGGGATGTGGATCACGAGGTGGGGGGCTGTGAATCACGAGGTGGGGGGGTGAGGATGTGGATCACGAGGTGGGGGGGGAGGTTGTGATGTGGATCACGAGGTGGGGCGGGAGGTGGTGATGTGGATCACGAGGTGGGGGGGGTGGGGATGTGGATCACGAGGTGGGGGGAGGTGGTGATGTGGGTCACGAGGTGGGGATGCGGGGGTAGGTTGGGATTTGGATCACGAGGTGGGGGTGATGTGGATCACGAGGTGGGGGATGTGAATCACGAGGTGGGGGGCTGAGGATGTGGATCACGGGGAGGTGGTGATGTGGATCACGAGGTGGGGGGGAGGTGGTGATGTGGGTCACGAGGTGGGGGGGAGGTGGTGATGTGGATCACGAGGTGGGTGGGGGAGGTGTGATGTGGATCACGATGTGGGGGGGTGGAGGTGATTTGGGTCACGATGTGGGGGGGGGGGGTGATGTGGGTCACGAGGTGGGGGGAGGTGGTGATGTGGATCACGAGGTTTGGGAGGTGGTGATGTGGATCACGAGGTGGGGGGGAGGTGGTGATGTGGGTCACGAGGTGGGGGGGAGGTGGTGATGTGGATCACAAGGTGGGTGGGGGAGGTGTGATGTGGATCACGATGTGGGGGGCTGGAGGTGATTTGGGTCACGATGTGGGGGGGAGTTGATGTGGGTCACAAGGTGGGGGGGAGGTGGTGATGTGGGTCACGAGGTGGGGGGGAGGTGGTGAGGTGGGGGGAGGTGGTGATGTTTGTCATTAGGTGGGGGGGAGGTGGTGATGTGGGTCACGAGGTGGGGGGGAGGTGGTGATATGGTTCACGAGGTGGGGGGGAGGTGATGGGGGAGGTTGTGATGTGGATCACGAGGTGGGGGGACGTTGTGATGTGGATCACGAGGTGAGGGGGGGGAGGTTGTGATGTGGATCACGAGGTGGGGGGGAGGTGGTGATGTGGGTCACGAGGTGGGGGGGACGTGGTGATGTGGGTCACAAGGTGGGGGGGAGGTGCTGATGTGGATCACGAGGTGGGTGGGGGAGGTGTGATGTGGATCACGATGTGGGGGGGGGAGGTGATGTGGGTCACGAGGTGGGGGGGAGGTGGTGGTTTGTGTCACGAGGCGGGGGGGAGGTGGTGATTTGTGTTACGAGACGGGGGTGGGAGGTGGTGATGTTGGTCACGAGGTGGGGGGGGGGGGTGGGAATGTGGATCACAAGGTGGGGGGTGAGGCGGTGATGTGGATCACGAGGTGAGGGGAAGTTGGTATGTGGATCACGAGGTGAGGGGGGAGGTTGTGATGTGGATCACGAAGTGGGTGGGAGGTGGTGATGTGGGGGGAGGTGGTGATGTGGATCACGAGGTGAGGGGGAGGTTGTGATGTGGATCACGAGTTGAGGGGGGAGGTTGTGATGTGGATCACGAGGTGGGTGGGGGAGGTGTGATGTGGATCACGAGGTGGGTGGGGGAGGTGTGATATGGATCACGAGGTGGGTGGGGGAGGTGTGATGTGGATCACGATGTGGGAGGGGGAAGGTGATGTGGGTCACGAGGTGGGGGGGGAGGTAGGTGAGGTGGGGGGGAGGTGGTGATGTGGGTCACGAGGTGGGGGGAGGTGGTGATGTGGGTCACGATGTGGGGGGAGGTGGTGATGTGGGTCACGAGGTGGGGGGGTGGGTGGGGGGTAAGGTTGTGATGTGGATCACGAGGTGGGGTATTGGGGGGAGGTTGGGATATGGGTCACGAGGGGGGGATGCGGGGGGAGGTTGGGGTTTGGATCACGAGGTGGGGGGGGATGTGGATCACGAGGTGGGGGGATGGGAATCACGAGGTGGGGGGGTGAGGATGTGGATCACGAGGTGGGGGGGAGGTTGTGATGTGGATCACGAGGTGGGGGGGATGTGGTGATGTGGATCACGAGGTGGGGCGGGAGGGTGGTGATGTGGATCATGAGGTGGGGGGGAGGTGGTGGTGTGGGTCACGAGGTGGGAGGGAGGTGGTGATGTGGATCACGAGGTGGGTGGGGGAGGTGTTATGTGGATCACGATGTGGGGGTTGGAGGTGATGTGGGTCACAATGTGGGGGGGAGGTGATGTGGGTCACGAGGTGGGGGGAGGTTGTGATGTGGATCACGAGGTGGGGGGGAGGTTGTGATGTGGATCACGAGGTGGGGGGGAGGTGGTGATGTGGGTCACGAGGTGGAGGGGAGGTGGTGATGTGGGTCACGAGGTGGAGGGGAGGTGGTGATGTGGGTCACGAGGTGGAGGGGAGGTGGTGATGTTGGTAACGAGGTGTGGGGGGAGGTGGTGATGTGGGTCACGAGGTGGGGGGGGAGGTGTGTGATGTGGGTCACGAGGTGGGGGGGGAGGTGGTGAGGTGGGGGGGAGGTGGTGAGGTGGTGGAGGTGGGGGGGGAGGTGGTGATGTAGGTCACGAGGTGGGGGGGAGGTGGTGATGTGGGTCACGAGGTGGGGAGGGAGGTTGTGAGCTGGGGGGGGGTGGTGATTTGGGTCATGAGGTGGGGGGAGGTGGTGATGTGGGTCACGAGGTGGGGGGGAGGTGGTGATGTGGGTCACGAGGTGGGGGGGGAGGTGGTGATGTGGGTCACTAGGTGGGGGGGAAGCTGGTGATGTGGGTCACGAGGTGGGGGGGGAGGTGGTGATGTGGATCACGAGGTGGGTGGGAGGTGGTGATGTGGGTCACGAGGTGGGGGGAGGTGGTGATGTGGGTCACGAGGTGGGGGGAGGTGGTGATGTGGGTCACGAGGTGGGGGGAGGTGGTGATGTGGGTGACGAGGTGGGGGGGTGGTGATGTGGGTCACGAGGTGGGGGGGTGGGTGGGGGGTAAGGTTGTGATGTGGATCACGAGGTGGGGTATTGGGGGGAGGTTGGGATGTGGATCACGAGGTGGGGATGTGGGGGGAGGTTGGGATGGTGATCACGAGGTGGGGATGTGGGGGGAGGTTGTGATGTGTATCACGAGGTGGGGGGACGGGGATGTGGGGGGAGGTTGTGATGTGGATCACGAGGTGGGGGGGGTGGGGATGTGGGGGGAGGTTGTGATGTGGATCACGAGGTGGGGGGGCTGGGGATGTGGATCACGAGGTGGGGGGGAGGTGGTGATGTGGATCACGAGGTGGGGGGGAGGTGGTGATGTGGATCACGAGGTGGGGGGGATGTGGTGATGTGGATCACGAGGTGGGGGGAGGTGGTGATGTGGATCACGAGGTGGGGGGGAGGTGGTGATGTAGGTCACGAGGTGGGGGGGAGGTGGTGGGGTGGGTCACGAGGTGGGGGGAGGTGGTGATGTGGGTCACGAGGTGGGGGGAGGTGGTGATGTGGGTCATGAGGTTTTGGGGAGGTGGTGATGTGGGTCACGAGGTGGGGGGGGAGGTGGTGATGTGGGTCACGAGGTGGGGGGGAGGTGGTGATGTGGGTCACGAGGTGGGGGGAGGTGTGGTGTGGATCACGAGGTGAGGGGAGGTGGTGATGTGGGTCACAAGGTGGGGGGGAGGTGGTGATGTAGGTCACGAGGAGGGGGGAGGTGGTGGGGTGGGTCACGAGGTGGGGGGAGGTGGGGATGTGGGTCACGAGGTGGGGGGGAGGTGGTGATGTGGGTCACGAGGTGGGGGGGGAGGTGGTGATGTGGGTCACGAGGTGGGGGGGAGGTGGTGATGTGGGTCACGAGGTGGGGGGGAGGTTTTGATGTGGGTCACGAGGTGGGGGGGAGGTATTTATGTGGGTGACGAGGTGGGGGGCAGGTGTTGATGTGGGTCACGAGGTGGGGGGCAGGTGGTGATGTGGATCACGAGGTGGGGGGGAGGTGGTTATGTGGGTCACGAGGTGGGGGGCAGGTGGTGATGTGGATCACGAGGTGGGGGGGAGGTGGTGATGTGGGTCACGAGGTAGGGGGGAGGTGGCGATGTGGGTCACGAGGGGGGGGAGGTGGTGATGTGGGTCACGAGGTGAGGGGGGAGGTGGTGATGTGGGTCACGAGGTGGTGATGTGGGTCACGAGGTGGGGGGGAGGGGGTGATGTGGGTCACGAGGTGGGGGGGGTGGTGATGTGGGTCACGAGGTGGGGGGGGAAGTGGTGATGTGGGTCACGAGGTGGGGGGGGAAGTGGTGATGTGGGTCACGAGGTGGGGGGGGAGGTGGTGATGTGGATCACGAGGTGGGGGAGAGGTGGTGATGTGGGTCACGAGGTGGGGGGAGGTGGTGATGTGGGTCACGAGGTGGGGGGGGTGGTGATGTGGGTCACGAGGTGGGGATGTGGGGGGAGGTTTGGGATGTGGATCATGAGGTGGGGATGTGGGGGAGGTTGGGATGTGGATCACGAGGTGGGAGGGATGTGAATCACGAGGTGGGGGGGTGGGGATGTGGATTACGAGGTGGTGGGGAGGTGGTGATGTGGGTCACGAGGTGGGGGGGACGTGGTGATGTGGGTCACAAGGTGGGGGGGAAGTGGTGATGTGGGTCACGAGGTGGGGGGTGGGGTGATGTGGGTAACGAGGTAGTGGGGTGGGGGTATTAAGGTTGTGATGTGGATCACGAGGTGGGGATGTGGGGGGAGGTTGGGATGTGGGTCACGAGGGGGGGATGCGAGGGGAGGTTGGGATTTGGATCACGAGGTGGAGGGGATGTGGATCACGAGGTGGGGGGCTGTGAATCACGAGGTGGGGGGGTGAGGATGTGGATCACGAGGTGGGGGGGGAGGTTGTTATGTGGATCACGAGGTGGGGCGGGAGGTGGTGATGTGGATCACGAGGTGGGGGGGAGGTGGTGATGTGGGTCACAAGGTGGGGGGGTGGTGGTGATGTGGATCACGAGGTGGGTGGGGGAGGGGTGATGTGGATCACGAGGTGGGTGGGGGAGGGTGTGATGTGGATTTTAGATGTGGGGGGTTGAGGAGATGTGGGGGGGGGAGGTGATGTGGGTCACAAGGTGGGGGGGAGGTTGTGATGTGGATCACGAGGTGGGGGGAGGTTGTGATATGGATCACGAGGTGAGGGGGGAGGTTGTGATGTGGATCACGAGGTGGGGGGGAGGTTGTGATGTGGATCACGAGGTGGTGATGTGGGGGAAAGTTGTGATGTGGTTCACGAGGTGGGGGGGGGTGGGGATGGGGGGGAGGTTGTGATGTGGATCACGAGGTGGGGAGGTGGGGATGTGGGGGGAGGTTGTGATGTGGATCACGAGGTGGGGGGGTGGGGATGTGGATCACGAGGTGGGGGGGAGGTGGTGATGTGGGTCACGAGGTGGGGGGAGGTGGTGATGTGGGTCACGAGGTGGGGGGAGGTGGTGATGTGGGTCACGAGGTAGGGGGGAGGTGGGTGATGTGGGTCACGAGGTGGGGGGAGGTGGTGATGTGGGTCACGAGGTGGAGGGGAGGTGGTGATGTTGGTAACGAGGTGGGGGGGAGGTGGTGATGTGGGTCACGAGGTGGGGGGGGAGGTGGTGATGTGGGTCACGAGGTGGGGGGGGAGGTGGTGAGGTGGGGGGAGTGGTGAGGTGGTGAGGTGGGGGGGGGGAGGTGGTGATGTAGGTCACGAGGTGGGGGGGAGGTGGTGATGTGGTCACGAGGTGGGGAGGGAGGTTGTGAGCTGGGGGGGGGTGGTGATTTGGGTCATGAGGTGGGGGGAGGTGGTGATGTGGGTCACGAGGTGGGGGGGAGGTGGTGATGTGGGTCACGAGGTGGGGGGGGAGGTGGTGATGTGGGTCACTAGGTGGGGGGGAAGCTGGTGATGTGGGTCACGAGGTGGGGGGGGAGAGGTGGTGATGTGGATCACGAGGCTGGGTGGGAGGTGTGTGATGTGGGTCACGAGGTGGGGGGAGGTGGTGATGTGGGTCACGAGGTGGGGGGAGGTGGTGATGTGGGGTCACGAGGTGGGGGGAGGTGGTGATGTGGGTGACGAGGTGGGGGGGTGGTGATGTGGGTCACGAGGTGGGGGGGGTGGGTGTGGGGGGTAAGGTTGTGATGTGGATCACGAGGTGGGGTATTGGGGGGAGGTTGGGATGTGGATCACGAGGTGGGGATGTGGGGGGAGGTTGGGATGTGGATCACGAGGTGGGGATGTGGGGGGAGGTTGTGATGTGTATCACGAGGTGGGGGGGACGGGGATGTGGGGGGAGGTTGTGATGTGGATCACGAGGTGGGGGGGGTGGGGATGTGGGGGGAGGTTGTGATGTGGATCACGAGGTGGGGGGGCTGGGGATGTGGATCACGAGGTGGGGGGAGGTGGTGATGTGGATCACGAGGTGGGGGGGAGGTGGTGATGTGGATCACGAGGTGGGGGGGATGTGGTGATGTGGATCACGAGGTGGGGGGGAGGTGGTGATGTGGATCACGAGGTGGGGGGGAGGTGGTGATGTAGGTCACGAGGTGGGGGGGAGGTGGTGGGGTGGGTCACGAGGTGGGGGGAGGTGGTGATGTGGGTCACGAGGTGGGGGGAGGTGGTGATGTGGGTCATGAGGTTTTGGGGAGGTGGTGATGTGGGTCACGAGGTGGGGGGGGAGGTGGTGATGTGGGTCACGAGGTGGGGGGGAGGTGGTGATGTGGGTCACGAGGTGGGGGGGAGGTGTGGTGTGGAACACGAGGTGAGGGGGAGGTGGTGATGTGGGTCACAAGGTGGGGGGGGAGGTGGTGATGTAGGTCACGAGGAGGGGGGGAGGTGGTGGGGTGGGTCACGAGGTGGGGGGAGGTGGGGATGTGGGTCACGAGGTGGGGGGGAGGTGGTGATGTGGGTCACGAGGTGGGGGGGGAGGTGGTGATGTGGGTCACGAGGTGGGGGGGAGGTTGTGATGTGGGTCACGAGGTGGGGGGGAGGTTTTGATGTGGGTCACGAGGTGGGGGGAGGTATTTATGTGGGTGACGAGGTGGGGGGCAGGTGTTGATGTGGGTCACGAGGTGGGGGGCAGGTGGTGATGTGGATCACGAGGTGGGGGGGAGGTGGTTATGTGGGTCACGAGGTGGGGGGCAGGTGGTGATGTGGATCACGAGGTGGGGGGGAGGTGGTGATGTGGGTCACGAGGTAGGGGGGAGGTGGCGATGTGGGTCACGAGGAGGGGGAGGTGGTGATGTGGGTCACGAGGTGAGGGGGGGAGGTGGTGATGTGGGTCACGAGGTGGTGATGTGGGTCACGAGGTGGGGGGGAGGGGGGTGATGTGGGTCACGAGGTGGGGGGGGTGGTGATGTGGGTCACGAGGTGGGGGGGGAAGTGGTGATGTGGGTCACGAGGTGGGGGGGGAAGTGGTGATGTGGGTCACGAGGTGGGGGGGGAGGTGGTGATGTGGATCACGAGGTGGGGGAGAGGTGGTGATGTGGGTCACGAGGTGGGGGGAGGTGGTGATGTGGGTCACGAGGTGGGGGGGTGGTGATGTGGGTCACGAGGTGGGGATGTGGGGGGAGGTTGGATGTGGATCATGAGGTGGGGATGTGGGGGAGGTTGGGATGTGGATCACGAGGTGGGAGGGATGTGAATCACGAGGTGGGGGGGTGGGGATGTGGATTACGAGGTGGTGGGGAGGTGGTGATGTGGGTCACGAGGTGGGGGGGACGTGGTGATGTGGGTCACAAGGTGGGGGGGAAGTGGTGATGTGGGTCACGAGGTGGGGGGTGGGGTGATGTGGGTAACGAGGTAGTGGGGTGGGGGTATTAAGGTTGTGATGTGGATCACGAGGTGGGGATGTGGGGGGAGGTTGGGATGTGGGTCACGAGGGGGGGATGCGAGGGGAGGTTGGGATTTGGATCACGAGGTGGAGGGGATGTGGATCACGAGGTGGGGGCTGTGAATCACGAGGTGGGGGGGTGAGGATGTGGATCACGAGGTGGGGGGGGAGGTTGTTATGTGGATCACGAGGTGGGGCGGGAGGTGGTGATGTGGATCACGAGGTGGGGGGGAGGTGGTGATGTGGGTCACAAGGTGGGGGGGTGGTGGTGATGTGGATCACGAGGTGGGTGGGGGAGGGGTGATGTGGATCACGAGGTGGGTGGGGGAGGTGTGATGTGGATTTTAGATGTGGGGGGTTGAGGAGATGTGGGGGGGGAGGTGATGTGGGTCACAAGGTGGGGGGGAGGTTGTGATGTGGATCACGAGGTGGGGGGAGGTTGTGATGTGGATCACGAGGTGAGGGGGGAGGTTGTGATGTGGATCACGAGGTGGGGGGGAGGTTGTGATGTGGATCACGAGGTGGTGATGTGGGGGAAAGTTGTGATGTGGTTCACGAGGTGGGGGGGGTGGGAATGGGGGGGAGGTTGTGATGTGGATCACGAGGTGGGGAGGTGGGGATGTGGGGGGAGGTTGTGATGTGGATCACGAGGTGGGGGGGTGGGGATGTGGATCACGAGGTGGGGGGAGGTTGTGATGTTGATCACGAGGTGGGGGGAGGTTGTGATGTTGATCACGAGGTGGGGGGGAGGTGGTGATGTGGGTCACGAGGTGGGGGGAGGTGGTGATGTGGGTCACGAGGTGGGGGGGAGGTGGTGATGTGGGTCACGAGGTAGGGGGGAGGTGGTGATGTGGGTCACGAGGTGGGGGGGAGGTGGTGATGTGGGTCACGAGGTGGGGGGAGGTGGTGATGTGGGTCACGAGGTGGGGGGGAGGTGGTGATGTGGGTCACGAGGTAAGGGGGAGGTGGTGATGTGGGTCACGAGGTGGGGGGGAGGTGGTGATGTGGGTCACGAGGTGGGGGGGGGAAGTGGTGATGTGGGTCACGAGGTGGGGGGGGAGGTGGTGATGTGGGTCACAAGGTGGGTGGGGAGGTGGTAATGTGGATCACGAGGTGGGGGGGAGGTGGTGATGTGGGTCACGAGGTGGGGGGAGGTGGTGATGTGGGTCACGAGGTGGGGGGGTGGTTATGTGGGTTACGAGGTGGGGGGGTGGGTGGGAAGGTTGTGATGTGGATCACGAGGTGGGGTATTGGGGGGAGGTTGGGATGTGGATCATGAGGTGGGGATGTGGGGGGAGGTTGGGATGTGGATCACGAGGTGGGGATGTGGGGGGAGGTTGGGATGTGGATCACGAGGTGGGGATGTGGGGGGAGGTTGGGATGTGGGTCACGAGGGGGGGATGCGGGGGGAGGTTGGGATTTGGATCACGAGGTGGGGGGGATGTGGATCACGAGGTGGGGGGATGTGAATCACGAGGTGGGGGGGTGAGGATGTGGATCATGAGGTGGGGGGGAGGTTGTGATGTGGATCACGAGGTGGGGCGGGAGGTGGTGATGTGGATCACGAGGTGGTGATGTGGATCACGAGGTGGTGATGTGGATCACGAGGTGGGTGGGGGAGGTGTGATGTGGATCACGATGTGGGGGGGTGGAGGTGATGTGGGTCACGATGTGGGGGGGGAGGTGATGTGGGTCACGAAGTGGGGGGGAGGTTGTGGTTTGTGTCACGAGGCGGGGGGGAAGTGGTGATGTGGATCACGAGGTGGGGGGGAGGTTGTGATGTGGATAACGAGGTGAGGGGGGAGGTTGTGATGTGGATCACGAGGTGGGGGGGAGGTTGTGATGTGGATCACGAGGTGGTGATGTGGGGGGAGGTTGTGATGTGGATCACGAGGTGGGGGGGTGGGGATGTGGATCACGAGGTGGGGTGGAGGTGGTGATGTGGATCACGAGGTGGGGGGGGGGTGGTGATGTGGATCACGAGGTGGGGATGTGGGGGGAGGTTGTGATGTGGATCATGAGGTGGGGGGGTGGGGATGTGGGGGGAGGTTGTGATGTTGATCACGAGGTGGGGGGGTGGGGATGTGGATCACGAGGTGGGGGGGAGGTGGTGATGTTGATCACGAGGTGGGGGGGAGGTGGTGATGTGGATCACAAGGTTGGGGGGAGGTGGTGATGTGGATCACAAGGTCGGGGGGGAGTTGGTGATGTGGATCACGAGGTGGGGGTGGAGTTGTGATGTGGGTCACGAGGTGGGGGGAGGTTGTGATGTGGGTCACGAAGTGTTGGGGAGGTGGTGATGTGGGTCACGAGGTGGGGGGGAGGTGGTGATGTGGGTCACGAGGTGGGGGGAGGTGGGGATGTGGGTCACGAGGTGGGGGGGAAGGTTGTGATGTGGATCACGAGGTGGGGATGTGGGGATGTGGGGGGAGGTGGTGATGTGGGTCACGAGGTGGGGGGGGGAAGGTTTATGATGTGGAACACGAGGTGGGGATGTGGGGGGAGGTGGTGATGTGGGTCACGAGGTGGGGGGGTGGTGATGTGGGTCACGAGGTGGGTGGGGGGGGGTGGGGGCGAAGGTTGTGATGTGGATCACGAGGTGGGGGGGTGGTGATGTGGGTCACGAGGTGGGGATGTGGGGGGAGGTTGGGATGTGGATCATGAGGTGGGGATGTGGGGGAGGTTGGGATGTGGATCACGAGGTGGGAGGGATGTGAATTACGAGGTGGGGGGGTGGGGATGTGGATTACGAGGTGGTGGGGAGGTGGTGGGGAGGTGGTGATGTGGGTCACGAGGTGGGGGGGACGTGGTGATGTTGGTCACAAGGTGGGGGGGAAGTGGTGATGTGGGTCACGAGGTGGGGGGTGGGGTGATGTGGGTAACGAGGTAGTGGGGTGGGGGTATTAAGGTTGTGATGTGGATCACGAGGTGGGGATGTGGGGGGAGGTTGGGATGTGGGTCACGAGGGGGGGATGCGAGGGGAGGTTGGGATTTGGATCACGAGGTGGAGGGGATGTGGATCACGAGGTGGGGGGCTGTGAATCACGAGGTGGGGGGGTGAGGATGTGGATCACGAGGTGGGGGGGGAGGTTGTGATGTGGATCACGAGGTGGGGCGGGAGGTGGTGATGTGGATCACGAGGTGGGGGGGAGGTGGTGATGTGGGTCACAAGGTGGGGGGGTGGTGGTGATGTGGATCACGAGGTGGGTGGGGGAGGGGTGATGTGGATCACGAGGTGGGTGGGGGAGGTATGATGTGGATTTTAGATGTGGGGGGTTGAGGAGATGTGGGGGGGGAGGTGATGTGGGTCACAAGGTGGGGGGGAGGTTGTGATGTGGATCACGAGGTGGGGGGAGGTTGTGATGTGGATCACGAGGTGAGGGGGGAGGTTGTGATGTGGATCACGAGGTGGGGGGGAGGTTGTGATGTGGATCACGAGGTGGTGATGTGGGGGAAAGTTGTGATGTGGTTCACGAGGTGGGGGGGGTGGGGATGGGGGGGAGGTTGTGATGTGGATCACGAGGTGGGGAGGTGGGGATGTGGGGGGAGGTTGTGATGTGGATCACGAGGTGGGGGGGTGGGGATGTGGATCACGAGGTGGGGGGAGGTTGTGATGTTGATCACGAGGTGGGGGGAGGTTGTGATGTTGATCACGAGGTGGGGGGGGAGGTGGTGATGTGGGTCACGAGGTGGGGGGGAGATGGTGATGTGGGTCACGAGGTGGGGGGGAGGTGGTGATGTGGGTCACGAGGTAGGGGGGAGGTGGTGATGTGGGTCACGAGGTGGGGGGGGAGGTGGTGATGTGGGTCACGAGGTGGGGGGGGAGGTGGTGATGTGGGTCACGAGGTGGTTGGGGAGGTGGTTAATGTGGATTCACGAGGTGGGGGGGAGGTGGTGATGTGGGTCACGAGGTGGGGGGGAGGTGGTGATGTGGGTCACGAGGTGGGGGGGGTGGTTATGTGGGTTACGAGGTGGGGGGGGTGGGTGGGAAGGTTGTGATGTGGATCACGAGGTCGGGTATTGGGGGAGGTTGGGATGTGGATCATGAGGTGGGGATGTGGGGGGAGGTTGGGATGTGGATCACGAGGTGGGGGGAGGTTGTGATGTGGATCACGAGGTGAGGGGGAGGTTGTGATGTGGATCACGAGGTGGGGGGGGAGGTTGTGATGTGGATCACGAGGTGGTGATGTGGGGGATAGTTGTGATGTGGTTCACGAGGTGGGGGGGGTGGGGATGGGGGGGAGGTTGTGATGTGGATCACGAGGTGGGGAGGTGGGGATGTGGGGGGAGGTTGTGATGTGGATCACGAGGTGGGGGGGTGGGGATGTGGATCACGAGGTGGGGGGAGGTTGTGATGTTGATCACGAGGTGGGGGGAGGTTGTGATGTTGATCACGAGGTGGGGGGGAGGTGGTGATGTGGGTCACGAGGTGGGGGGGAGATGGTGATGTGGGTCACGAGGTGGGGGGGAGGTGGTGATGTGGGTCACGAGGTAGGGGGGGAGGTGGTGATGTGGGTCACGAGGTGGGGGGGAGGTGGTGATGTGGGTCACGAGGTGGGGGGAGGTGGTGATGTGGGTCACGAGGTGGGGGGGAGGTGGTGATGTGGGTCACGAGGTAAGGGGGAGGTGGTGATGTGGGTCACGAGGTGGGGGGGAGGTGGTGATGTGGGTCACGAGGTGGGGGGGGGGGAAGTGGTGATGTGGGTCACGAGGTGGGGGGGAGGGGGGTGGTGATGTGGGTCACGAGGTGGTTGGGGAGGGTGGTAATGTGGATCACGAGGGTGGGGGGGGAGGTGGTGATGTGGGTCACGAGGTGGGGGGAGGTGGTGATGTGGGGTCACGAGGTGGGGGGGTGGTTATGTGGGTTACGAGGTGGGGGGGTGGGTGGGAAGGTTGTGATGTGGATCACGAGGTCGGGTATTGGGGGGAGGTTGGGATGTGGATCATGAGGTGGGGATGTGGGGGGAGGTTGGGATGTGGATCACGAGGTGGGGGATGTGGGGGGAGGTTGGATGTGGATCACGAGGTGGGGATGTGGGGGGAGGTTTGGGATGTGGGTCACGAGGGGGGGATGCGGGGGGAGGTTGGGATTTGGATCACGAGGTGGGGGGGATGTGGATCACGAGGTGGGGGGATGTGAATCACGAGTGGGGGGGGTGAGGATGTGGATCACGAGGTGGGGGGGAGGTTGTGATGTGGATCACGAGGTGGGGGGCGGGAGGTGGTGATGTGGATCAATAGGTGGGGGGGAGGTGGTGATGTGGGTCACGAGGTAGGGCGGGAGGTGGTGATGTGGGTCACGAGGTAGGGCGGGAGGTGGTGATGTGGATCACGAGGTGGGTGGGGGAGGTGTGATGTGGATCACGATGTGGGGGGGTGGAGGTGATGTGGGTCACGATGTGGGGGGGGAGGTGATGTGGGTCACGAAGTGGGGGGGAGGTTGTGGTTTGTGTCACGAGGCGGGGGGGAAGTGGTGATGTGGATCACGAGGTGGGGGGAGGTTGTGATGTGGATAACGAGGTGAGGGGGGAGGTTGTGATGTGGATCACGAGGTGGGGGGAGGTTGTGATGTGGATCACGAGGTGGTGATGTGGGGGGAGGTTGTGATGTGGATCACGAGGTGGGGGGGTGGGGATGTGGATCACGAGGTGGGGTGGAGGTGGTGATGTGGATCACGAGGTGGGGGGGGTGGTGATGTGGATCACGAGGTGGGGATGTGGGGGGAGGTTGTGATGTGGATCATGAGGTGCGGGGGTGGGGATGTGGGGGGAGGTTGTGATGTTGATCACGAGGTGGGGGGGGGGTGGGGATGTGGATCACGAGGTGCGGGGGAGGTGGTGATGTTGATCACGAGGTGGGGGGAGGTGGTGATGTGGATCACAAGGTTGGGGGGAGGTGGTGATGTGGATCACAAGGTCGGGGGGGAGTTGGTGATGTGGATCACGAGTGGGGGTGGAGTTGTGATGTGGGTCACGAGGTGGGGGGAGGTTGTGATGTGGGTCACGAAGTGTTGGGGAGGTGGTGATGTGGGTCACGAGGTGGGGGGAGGTGGTGATGTGGGTCACGAGGTGGGGGGAGGTGGGATGTGGGTCACGAGGTGGGGGGGAAGGTTGTGATGTGGATCACGAGGGTGGGGATGTGGGGATGTGGGGGGAGGTGGTGATGTGGGTCACGAGGTGGGGGGGGAAGGTTTATGATGTGGAACACGAGGTGGGGATGTGGGGGGAGGTGGTGATGTGGGTCACGAGGTGGGGGGGGGGGGGGTTGGGGGAAGGTTGTGATGTGGATCACGAGGTGGAGATGTGGGGGGAGGTTGGATGTGGATCATGAGGTGGGGATGTGGGGGAGGGTTGGGATGTGGATCACGAGGTGGGGATGTGGGGGGAGGTTGGGATGTGGATCACGAGGTGGGGGGGTGGGGATGTGGATCACGAGGTGGTGGGGAGGTGGTGATGTGGGTCACGAGGTGGGGGGACGTGGGGGGGGGAGGTGATGTGGGTCACGAAGTGGGGGGGGAGGTGGTGGTTTGTGTCACGAGGCGGGGGGGAAGTGGTGATGTGGATCACGAGGTGGGGGGGAGGTTGTGATGTGGATAACGAGGTGGGGGGGGAGGTTGTGATGTGGATCACGAGGTGGTGATGTGGGGGTGAGGTTGTGATGTGGATCACGAGGTGGGGGGGGTGGGGATGTGGATCACGAGGTGGGGGGGGAGGTGGTGATGTGGATCACGAGGTGGGGGGGAGGTGGTGATGTGGATCACGAGGTGGGGATGTGGGGGGGAGGTTGTGATGTGGATCATGAGGTGGGGGGGGTGGGGATGTGGGGGGAGTTTGTGATGTTGATCATGAGGTGAGGGGGGTGGGGATGTGGATCACGAGGTGGGGGGGAGGTGGTGATGTTGATCACGAGTTGGGGGGGAGGTGGTGATGTGGATCACAAGGTGGGGGGGAGGTGGTGATGTGGATCACAAGGTGGGGGGGGAGGTGGTGATGTGGATCACAAGGTTGGGGGGAGTTGGTTGATGTGGATCACGAGGTGGGGGGGGAGTTGTGATGTGGGTCACGAGGTGGGGGGAGGTTGTGATGTGGGTCACGAGGTGGGGGGGAGGTGGTGATGTGGATCACAAGGTGGGGGGGAGGTGGTGATGTGGATCACAAGGTCGGGGGGGAGTTGGTGATGTGGATCACGAGGTGGGGGGGGAGTTGTGATGTGGGTCACGAGGTGGGGGAGGTTGTGATGTGGGTCACGAGGTGGGGGGAGGTGGGGATGTGGGTCACGAGGTGGGGGGGAAGTGGTAATGTGGGTCACGAGGTGGGTGGGTGGGGGGGAAGGTTGTGATGTGGATCACGAAGGTGGGGATGTGGGGGGAGGTCGTGATGTGGGTCACGAGGTGAGGGGGGGAAGGTTGTGATGTGGATCACGAGGTGGGGATTTGGGGGGAGGTGGTGATGTGGGTCACGAGGTGGGGGGGGGTGATGATGTGGATCACGAGGTGGGGGGGGTGTGAATCACGAGGTGGGGGGGGTGGGGATGTGGATCACGAGGTGGTGGGGAGGTGGTGATGTGGGTGACGAGGTGGGCGGGGACGTGGGGATGTGGGGTCACAATGTGGGGGGGAGGTGGTGATGTGGGTCACTGTAACAGGGGACTTATCCCTGTTCAGTAATGTGCCTTTAATCTAGCAGTGTGGTGGTTAACTTCTGGTAGTCAATTACTAAACACTACCTGCCTGATTGAGATGGCTTACAAAAGCCTGTCTGTTCAAACAGGAAGTGAGAACTCTTTAGCTGACACCTGAGCTGAACTTGGAGACACACTTGTTTTGAGCTCTGCCAAGTTAGCAGAGCTGCTTTCAAGACACAAGGCCTAAATAAGACTTCTAAACCTGGATGCTGATTTTCTGTGCACGCTCAGTGCGGTTCCAGGAGAGCAGAGAGCTTACTCTACAGCTGATAAACAGATAAGACTTTCATTATTAAGAGACTGCTTATATCTGCTTATTTATGCTATATGTTTTGGGGCTGCGAGAACTGCTTGATTAAGGGAGATGTGAATTATTGCATAGTGTTTCACTAGAATTACTCCCAAGTGATTAGAAGCTTTGTTCCCCCCATTGTTTGGATGAATTTCCTGATGAAAGGAAAAGGCACAATAAAGCCTTATTATAATTTCACATTATAAACGACTCCAAGTGTGTACCTCTGTAAACGTCCGTCCACATATGGTCGTCAGAAGTGGGACAAGAGGTGTCCTTGTAGTTAAAAAGGACCGGAGTTTTTATGTGAAATTTTTTGTTATGCTTTTTTGCCTACAAACAGTCTAAAAACTTGGAAAAAAAAAAAACCCTCATGCAGCAGAGATCAGATTTAAAGGGACACACCACTGAAACTTACAAAACCACAGATGGACTCTTTTCCCCAATCCCAAGAGACTATTGAAGCAGGTAAACCTTTAATTACCTATCACAAAGTGTAATACGGTCATTGAAATAGGGATGTTGCCTTCTAGCCATAGTCAGGGTTCAAGAAGTGAGTCAGCCCTTAAAAAGGGATAGGTTTTTCTTATTTTCAAAAGTTTCGCTGAAGCAGTGAAAACAGATGGTGACCCACGAGTGGTACTGATTTTGCAAATAAAGGTTGCCACACCGCATAGGGCTACCAGCTGTGAATGGAGTATATGCAGAAAGGTGTGAAAATTGATACAAAGACTGTGCTGAAGCAGGGGTATTTTTAGCAAACAAATGCTGAGTGTAAAATTGCCCTATAAAGAAAAAGTTTTTTCAAAGCCAATTGCTGAGTGTTGAGTCCACTGCAAAGAATGTTTTTTTTTTCTGCAAGTAAAAAAGTATGCCTATTATCTTGGGAGCAAAACAGACACCCAAAGTGTGAAGTGTGAATGCCATAATACCCAAAGATGAGACTGAAAATTACTGAACTCAGGCAGAAAACCAAATTCTGTTGCTGACGTGGAGGAATTCACCTAGCAAATAAATGGTGTATAGCAAATAGACTTTTTTTTTACCTAGCAACTGCACAATCTTGTATACCTGATAAGAGAAAATGCATGCACAGTACTGCTGATATTGAAAAAAAAAAATTACCCAAGAAAGAAAAATCTACAGAGATGCCTGTGAGAGCCATGACCTCTACAAGCAAAATATGCCCATCTGTAGGACTATCACAATTGGGGGTTCTAGCAAATAGTGGCAACAGCTGCAATAGCGCCTCCTGAGGTCAGGAAGAAAATGACACCTGATAGCCTAAAAATGGAGGACAAGATGCAGCGTTCCTGTAATGAACCCTACCCCACTGAAGAGTGGCCCTTCCAGTCCAATAAAGAGGAAGACATCTCTTACGGGGAACCCGAACTGAGTCACACCCACAAAACACCCCAAGAATGGTGGGGGTGCCTGAACTCGGCACGAACAGAAAAGACCGCTCCCTTTGATGACGAATATGATCAGTAGGAGACAGAGCGGGAGCAGTGGATCACCGAATATTTCCGTCAGCTATTACAGTTGCAAGAAAAGCCGGGTGGATCCAGTGACGCTGCTAAAACTTCAAATGAAGATGGAGACCTCAGTATCCCTGAAGGGACGGTGTCATCCAAATCAAAAAGGAAGAAAAAGAAAAGTGGTTCTTCACTTACCGTGGAAGTAACAGACACGTCCGCAGATCCTGTGGAGAAAAAGGGGGACGAGATGCCCTGCAGGCTAGAGAAAATGGAGAATTCGTCCCACGTATAACTGAATATCCAGAGGGCCCAAGGCAGAAGTCGTGTACCCCAAAGAAGTGTCTGTCCGGTGCCAACAGTGAGGAACCCTCAACCAGTCATCCCAGGGAAGCGGAGCCGGAACCAGTGAGTGACGATCCCTTAACCAGCCCTGAAGACGCCCTGAAAATTGCCAGGCGTGACTGTGATTAACTCCGTGAACAATTGAATCAAAAGAAAGATGGTTACGCGGAGCTACTGAAAAATAACGTGAGGCTACAAGAAGATGTGCTCACAATTTACTCTTTAGCCAGGACAGAATTGGACGATCTCAAGACTGAGCTAGATACTGCAAAGGCTACTATTTCCGCCATGGATGAAAAGCAGAGCCAATCTGATAAAATGGTGGCTACGCTAAAGCGGCAGTATGAGGAGGCACTGAAGCAGATGACAGTCTTCCAGCAAGAGGTTCACACTCTTCGCATAGAGCTGAATGCCTCACAACAGGAGATCAACAGTGTCCGGATAGAAGTGGACGTATCTCAGAAAGAGGTTCAGACACTCCGCAGAGCACTTGATGCCTCACATCATGAGACCAACAGCTGCCGCACAGACCTGGAAGTTTCCAGAAAGGAACTACACAGTCTCACTGAGGAGCTGGACATTTCAAGGAAAACTATCCTACATCTTAACTTAGATCTCAAAGTCTCTCAGAAGGAGCTTCAGAACTTAAACCTGGAGATGGAAGTCTCACGCCAGGAGACAGCCTGCCTCCAAGCAGATGTGCAAAAATGGAAGGTGGACTGCAAGGAAGCCCTGAATAGTACAGAGGCTGAAAAAAGAGAAAATTTAAGATTAAAAAAAGAAAATTCTGAGTTGACAGAATACGTCAAGGGAAAGAATGAAGAGCTGCAGGCTCTTAAAGAAATAAATAAACTTTTGAAAGAGGAAATGTTTGAAGCAGAACACCGACTGCAGAACCAACTGCAAGGTCTGCGTACACACCTCCAGTATGCTGAGGAGAAACAGCAAACGCTGCAGGAAGAAAAGCTGCAGGCTGCTAAAGAGGTACAAGCGCTGCAGGAACGTCTGAATACCCAGAACGTCCACACAGAGCAGTATGAGGAGCTAAAGGCCACGCTGCAGGTCTTCAGAGCATCATTGGAGGCGGAGCTTTGATATCAGGTGACTCTGTATGAGAGGGAGCGTGAGAAGGCTCAGAAACTGGAGCAAGAGCTGGAGAGACAGAGAGACTGTTCCATTCCCTTGAGTCAGTACACCAAGGAGAAAACAGACGCAGCGGCAACCTTGACGACAGAAATTACAGAGCTCCAGAATATGAAGGAGACTCTGATACAGATTCCTCCAATACGGAAAAAGGTATTGGCACTGCCCAAGCACCAGTATCTCACAGTAACTAATGCCCGTGAGGGCAAGGGTACAGTGAGAGTTGGGGATTCCACGCAACTTCAAAACAAAAATACGAAGTTTGAGCCACCAAAAAAAGCACTAGCCAAACCTACAGCTGCCCAACAGGCAACAAACAGAGGTAGGAGTGCAGAATCCTTAGCTGAAGAAGCTGAACTGGTGACTCCGTGGTGTGGAGAAGCTGCAGAAAGACTGCTTCAAGAGCAGAAAACTCCAAGGGCTAGTCCTAACTGCTCTACAACTGTTGACATACACTTTGTCTACAAAAAGAGGAGTGTCCGACGCAACAGAAATCTCAAGACCGCGCAAGCAATAAGAAGACTTTACGTGGAAATAGTCCTCCTCGAGCGACTGAGGAGTGCTGATCTCAAGCACCTTCGGGAGCAGACAAAAATAAACTGGAGAAAGGGCTCCAATCCCAGCGGGACAGAGGGTTCTCTTCCTCCATCCACTCTCATTCAAGTCACAAAAAGATCTCGAATGAGAGTGGAAGGATGGGCTTTGGCCGTGGTAAGCCCGAGCTTCCCACAAACAGGGGAGGTATGTAACAGGGGACTTATCCCTGTTCAGTAATGTGCCTTTAATCTAGCAGTGTGGTGGTTAACTTCTGGTAGTTAATTACTAAACACCACCTGCCTGATTGAGATGGCTTACAAAAGCCTGTCTGTTCAAACAGGAAGTGAGAACTCTTTAGCTGACACCTGAGCTGAACTTGGAGACACACTTGTTTTGAGCTCTGCCAAAGTTAGCAGAGCTGCTTTCAAGACACAAGGCCCAAATAAGACTTCTAAACCTGGATGCTGATTTTCTGTGCACGCTCAGTGCGGTTCCAGGAGAGCAGAGAAGCTTACTCTACAGCTGATAAACAGATAAGACTTTCATTATTAAGAGACTGCTTATATCTGCTTATTTATGCTATATGTTTTGGGGCTGCGAGAACTACTTGATTAAGGGAGATGTGAATTATTGCATAGTGTTTCACTAGAATTACTCCCAAGTGATTAGAAGCTTTGTTCCCCCCCCTTGTTTGGATGCATTTCCTGATGAAAAGGAAAAGGCAGCATAAAGCCTTATTATAATTTCACATTATAAACGACTCCAAGTGTGTACCTCTGTAAACGTCCGTCCACAGTCACGAGATGGGGAGGGGGGTGGTGATGTGGGTAACGAGGTGGTGGGGTGGGTGGGGGTATTAAGGTTGTGATGTGGATCACGAGGTGGGGAGGTTGGGATGTGGGTCACGAGGGGGGATGCGGGGGGAGGTTGGGATTTGGATCACGAGGTGGGGGGATGTGGATCACGAGGTGGGGGGATGTGATTCACGAGGTGGGGGGGTGAGGATGTGGATCACGAGGTGGGGGAGAGGTTGTGATGTGGATCACGAGGTGGGGGGGGAGGTTGTGATGTGGATCACGAGGTGGGGCGGGAGGTGGTGATGTGGATCAAGAGGTGGGGGGGAGGTGGTGATGTGGGTCACGAGGTGGGTGGGGGAGGTGTGATGTGGATCACGATGTGGGGGGGTGGAGGTGATGTGGGTCACGATGTGGGGGGGGTGATGTGGGTCACGAAGTGGGGGGGAGGTGGTGGTTTGTGTCACGAGGCGGGGGGGAAGTGGTGATGTGGATCACGAGGTGGGGGGGAGGTTGTGATGTGGATAACGAGGTGAGGGGGGAGGTTGTGATGTGGATCACGAGGTGAGGGGGGAGGTTGTGATGTGGATCACGAGGTGGGGGGGAGGTTGTGATGTGGATCACGAGGTGGTGATGTGGGGGGAGGTTGTGATGTGGATCACGAGGTGGGGGTGTGGGGATGTGGATCACGAGGTGGGGGGGAGGTGGTGATGTGGATCACGAGGTGGGGGGGAGGTGGTGATGTGGATCACCAGGTGGGGATGTGGGGGGAGGTTGTGATGTGGATCACCAGGTGGGGGGGGTGGGGATGTGGGGGGAGGTTGTGATGTTGATCACGAGGTGGGGGGGGGGGATGTGGATCACGAGGTGGGGGGGAGGTGGTGATGTTGATCACGAGGTGGGGGGGAGGTGGTGATGTTGATCACAAGGTGGTGATGTTGATCACAAGGTGGGGGGGGAGGTGGTGATGTGGATCACAAGGTCGGGGGGGAGTTGGTGATGTGGATCACGAGGTGGGGGGGGAGTTGTGATGTGGGTCACGAGGTGGGGGGAGGTGGTGATGTGGGTCACGAGGTGTTGGGGAGGTGGTGATGTGGGTCACGAGGTGGGGGGGAGGTGGTGATGTGGGTCACGAGGTGGGGGGGAGGTGGTGATGTGGGTCACGAGGTGGGGGGGAGGTGGTGATGTGGGTCACGAGGTGATGGGCAGGTGGTGATGTGGATCACGAGGTGGGGGGAGGTGGTGATGTGGGTCACGAGGTGGGTGGGGGAGGTGTGATGTGGATCACGATGTGGGGGGGTGGAGGTGATGTGGGTCACGATGTGGGGGGGGTGATGTGGGTCACGAAGTGGGGGGGAGGTGGTGGTTTGTGTCACGAGGCGGGGGGGAAGTGGTGATGTGGATCACGAGGTGGGGGGGAGGTTGTGATGTGGATCACGAGGTGAAGGGGGAGGTTGTGATGTGGATCACGAGGTGGGGGGGAGGTTGTGATGTGGATCACGAGGTGGTGATGTGGGGGGAGGTTGTAATGTGGATCACGAGGTGGGGGGGTGGGGATGTGGATCACGAGGTGGGGGGGAGGTGGTGATGTGGATCACAAGGTCGGGGGGGAGTTGGTGATGTGGATCACGAGGTGGGGGGGGGAGTTGTGATGTGGGTCACGAGGTGGGGGGAGGTTGTGATGTGGGTCACGAGGTGGGGGGAGGTGGGGATGTGGGTCACGAGGTGTGGGGGAAGTGGTAATGTGGGTCACGAGGTGGGTGGGTGGGGGGGAAGGTTGTGATGTGGATCACGAGGTGGGGATGTGGGACTGTGGGGGGAGGTCGTGATGTGGGTCACGAGGTGGGGGGGAAGGTTGTGATGTGGATCACGAGGTGGGGATTTGGGGGGAGGTGGTGATGTGGGTCACGAGGTGGGGGGGGTGATGATGTGGATCACGAGGTGGGGGGGGTGTGAATCATGAGGTGGGGGGGTGGGGATGTGGATCACGAGGTGGTGGGGAGGTGGTGATGTGGGTCACGAGGTGGGGGGGACGTGGGGATGTGGGTCACAAGGTGGGGGGGAGGTGGTGATGTGGGTCACTGTAACAGGGGACTTATCCCTGTTCAGTAATGTGCCTTTAATCTAGCAGTGTGGTGGTTAACTTCTGGTAGTCAATTACTAAACACTACCTGCCTGATTGAGATGGCTTACAAAAGCCTGTCTGTTCAAACAGGAAGTGAGAACTCTTTAGCTGACACCTGAGCTGAACTTGGAGACACACTTGTTTTGAGCTCTGCCAAAGTTAGCAGAGCTGCTTTCAAGACACAAGGCCCAAATAAGACTTCTAAACCTGGATGCTGATTTTCTGTGCACGCTCAGTGCGGTTCCAGGAGAGCAGAGAAGCTTACTCTACAGCTGATAAACAGATAAGACTTTCATTATTAAGAGACTGCTTATATCTGCTTATTTATGCTATATGTTTTGGGGCTGCGAGAACTGCTTGATTAAGGGAGATGTGAATTATTGCATAGTGTTTCACTAGAATTACTCCCAAGTGATTAGAAGCTTTGTTCCCCCCATTGTTTGGATGAATTTCCTGATGAAAAGGAAAAGGCACAATAAAGCCTTATTATAATTTCACATTATAAACGACTCCAAGTGTGTACCTCTGTAAACGTCCGTCCACATATGGTCGTCAGAAGTGGGACAAGAGGTGTCCTTGTAGTTAAAAAGGACCGGAGTTTTTATGTGAAATTTTTTGTTATGCTTTTTTGCCTACAAACAGTCTAAACAACTTGGAAAAAAAAAAAACCCTCATGCAGCAGAGATCAGATTTAAAGGGACACACACCACTGAAACTTACAAAACCACAGATGGACTCTTTTCCCCAATCCCAAGAGACTATTGAAGCAGGTAAACCTTTAATTACCTATCACAAAGTGTAATACGGTCATTGAAATAGGGATGTTGCCTTCTAGCCATAGTCAGGGTTCAAGAAGTGAGTCAGCCCTTAAAAAGGGATAGGTTTTTCTTATTTTCAAAAGTTTCGCTGAAGCAGTGAAAACAGATGGTGACCCACGAGTGGTACTGATTTTGCAAATAAAGGTTGCCACACCGCATAGGGCTACCAGCTGTGAATGGAGTATATGCAGAAAGGTGTGAAAATTGATACAAAGACTGTGCTGAAGCAGGGGTATTTTTAGCAAACAAATGCTGAGTGTAAAATTGCCCTATAAAGAAAAAGTTTTTTCAAAGCCAATTGCTGAGTGTTGAGTCCACTGCAAAGAATGTTTTTTTTTTCTGCAAGTAAAAAAGTATGCCTATTATCTTGGGAGCAAAACAGACACCCAAAGTGTGAAGTGTGAATGCCATAATACCCAAAGATGAGACTGAAAATTACTGAACTCAGGCAGAAAACCAAATTCTGTTGCTGACGTGGAGGAATTCACCTAGCAAATAAATGGTGTATAGCAAATAGACTTTTTTTTTTACCTAGCAACTGCACAATCTTGTATACCTGATAAGAGAAAATGCATGCACAGTACTGCTGATATTGAAAAAAAAAAATTACCCAAGAAAGAAAAATCTACAGAGATGCCTGTGAGAGCCATGACCTCTACAAGCAAAATATGCCCATCTGTAGGACTATCACAATTGGGGGTTCTAGCAAATAGTGGCAACAGCTGCAATAGCGCCTCCTGAGGTCAGGAAGAAAATGACACCTGATAGCCTAAAAATGGAGGACAAGATGCAGCGTTCCTGTAATGAACCCTACCCCACTGAAGAGTGGCCCTTCCAGTCCAATAAAGAGGAAGACATCTCTTACGGGGAACCCGAACTGAGTCACACCCACAAAACACCCCAAGAATGGTGGGGGTGCCTGAACTCGGCACGAACAGAAAAGACCGCTCCCTTTGATGACGAATATGATCAGTAGGAGACAGAGCGGGAGCAGTGGATCACCGAATATTTCCGTCAGCTATTACAGTTGCAAGAAAAGCCGGGTGGATCCAGTGACGCTGCTAAAACTTCAAATGAAGATGGAGACCTCAGTATCCCTGAAGGGACGGTGTCATCCAAATCAAAAAGGAAGAAAAAGAAAAGTGGTTCTTCACTTACCGTGGAAGTAACAGACACGTCCGCAGATCCTGTGGAGAAAAAGGGGGACGAGATGCCCTGCAGGCTAGAGAAAATGGAGAATTCGTCCCACGTATAACTGAATATCCAGAGGGCCCAAGGCAGAAGTCGTGTACCCCAAAGAAGTGTCTGTCCGGTGCCAACAGTGAGGAACCCTCAACCAGTCATCCCAGGGAAGCGGAGCCGGAACCAGTGAGTGACGATCCCTTAACCAGCCCTGAAGACGCCCTGAAAATTGCCAGGCGTGACTGTGATTAACTCCGTGAACAATTGAATCAAAAGAAAGATGGTTACGCGGAGCTACTGAAAAATAACGTGAGGCTACAAGAAGATGTGCTCACAATTTACTCTTTAGCCAGGACAGAATTGGACGATCTCAAGACTGAGCTAGATACTGCAAAGGCTACTATTTCCGCCATGGATGAAAAGCAGAGCCAATCTGATAAAATGGTGGCTACGCTAAAGCGGCAGTATGAGGAGGCACTGAAGCAGATGACAGTCTTCCAGCAAGAGGTTCACACTCTTCGCATAGAGCTGAATGCCTCACAACAGGAGATCAACAGTGTCCGGATAGAAGTGGACGTATCTCAGAAAGAGGTTCAGACACTCCGCAGAGCACTTGATGCCTCACATCATGAGACCAACAGCTGCCGCACAGACCTGGAAGTTTCCAGAAAGGAACTACACAGTCTCACTGAGGAGCTGGACATTTCAAGGAAAACTATCCTACATCTTAACTTAGATCTCAAAGTCTCTCAGAAGGAGCTTCAGAACTTAAACCTGGAGATGGAAGTCTCACGCCAGGAGACAGCCTGCCTCCAAGCAGATGTGCAAAAATGGAAGGTGGACTGCAAGGAAGCCCTGAATAGTATAGAGGCTGAAAAAAGAGAAAATTTAAGATTAAAAAAAGAAAATTCTGAGTTGACAGAATACGTCAAGGGAAAGAATGAAGAGCTGCAGGCTCTTAAAGAAATAAATAAACTTTTGAAAGAGGAAATGTTTGAAGCAGAACACCGACTGCAGAACCAACTGCAAGGTCTGCGTACACACCTCCAGTATGCTGAGGAGAAGCAGCAAACGCTGCAGGAAGAAAAGCTGCAGGCTGCTAAAGAGGTACAAGCGCTGCAGGAACGTCTGAATACCCAGAACGTCCACACAGAGCAGTATGAGGAGCTAAAGGCCACGCTGCAGGTCTTCAGAGCATCATTGGAGGCGGAGCTTTGATATCAGGTGACTCTGTATGAGAGGGAGCGTGAGAAGGCTCAGAAACTGGAGCAAGAGCTGGAGAGACAGAGAGACTGTTCCATTCCCTTGAGTCAGTACACCAAGGAGAAAACAGACGCAGCGGCAACCTTGACGACAGAAATTACAGAGCTCCAGAATATGAAGGAGACTCTGATACAGATTCCTCCAATACGGAAAAAGGTATTGGCACTGCCCAAGCACCAGTATCTCACAGTAACTAATGCCCGTGAGGGCAAGGGTACAGTGAGAGTTGGGGATTCCACGCAACTTCAAAACAAAAATACGAAGTTTGAGCCACCAAAAAAAGCACTAGCCAAACCTACAGCTGCCCAACAGGCAACAAACAGAGGTAGGAGTGCAGAATCCTTAGCTGAAGAAGCTGAACTGGTGACTCCGTGGTGTGGAGAAGCTGCAGAAAGACTGCTTCAAGAGCAGAAAACTCCAAGGGCTAGTCCTAACTGCTCTACAACTGTTGACATACACTTTGTCTACAAAAAGAGGAGTGTCCGACGCAACAGAAATCTCAAGACCGCGCAAGCAATAAGAAGACTTTACGTGGAAATAGTCCTCCTCGAGCGACTGAGGAGTGCTGATCTCAAGCACCTTCGGGAGCAGACAAAAATAAACTGGAGAAAGGGCTCCAATCCCAGCGGGACAGAGGGTTCTCTTCCTCCATCCACTCTCATTCAAGTCACAGAAAGATCTCGAATGAGAGTGGAAGGATGGGCTTTGGCCGTGGTAAGCCCGAGCTTCCCACAAACAGGGGAGGTATGTAACAGGGGACTTATCCCTGTTCAGTAATGTGCCTTTAATCTAGCAGTGTGGTGGTTAACTTCTGGTAGTTAATTACTAAACACCACCTGCCTGATTGAGATGGCTTACAAAAGCCTGTCTGTTCAAACAGGAAGTGAGAACTCTTTAGCTGACACCTGAGCTGAACTTGGAGACACACTTGTTTTGAGCTCTGCCAAAGTTAGCAGAGCTGCTTTCAAGACACAAGGCCCAAATAAGACTTCTAAACCTGGATGCTGATTTTCTGTGCACGCTCAGTGCGGTTCCAGGAGAGCAGAGAAGCTTACTCTACAGCTGATAAACAGATAAGACTTTCATTATTAAGAGACTGCTTATATCTGCTTATTTATGCTATATGTTTTGGGGCTGCGAGAACTACTTGATTAAGGGAGATGTGAATTATTGCATAGTGTTTCACTAGAATTACTCCCAAGTGATTAGAAGCTTTGTCCCCCCCCCTTGTTTGGATGCATTTCCTGATGAAAAGGAAAAGGCAGCATAAAGCCTTATTATAATTTCACATTATAAACGACTCCAAGTGTGTACCTCTGTAAACGTCCGTCCACAGTCACGAGATGGGGAGGGGGGTGGTGATGTGGGTAACGAGGTGGTGGGGTGGGTGGGGGTATTAAGGTTGTGATGTGGATCACGAGGTGGGGAGGTTGGGATGTGGGTCACGAGGGGGGATGCGGGGGGAGGTTGGGATTTGGATCACGAGGTGGGGGGATGTGGATCACGAGGTGGGGGGATGTGATTCACGAGGTGGGGGGGTGAGGATGTGGATCACGAGGTGGGGGAGAGGTTGTGATGTGGATCACGAGGTGGGGGGGGAGGTTGTGATGTGGATCACGAGGTGGGGCGGGAGGTGGTGATGTGGATCAAGAGGTGGGGGGGAGGTGGTGATGTGGGTCACGAGGTGGGTGGGGGAGGTGTGATGTGGATCACGATGTGGGGGGGTGGAGGTGATGTGGGTCACGATGTGGGGGGGGTGATGTGGGTCACGAAGTGGGGGGGAGGTGGTGGTTTGTGTCACGAGGCGGGGGGGAAGTGGTGATGTGGATCACGAGGTGGGGGGGAGGTTGTGATGTGGATAACGAGGTGAGGGGGGAGGTTGTGATGTGGATCACGAGGTGAGGGGGGAGGTTGTGATGTGGATCACGAGGTGGGGGGGAGGTTGTGATGTGGATCACGAGGTGGTGATGTGGGGGGAGGTTGTGATGTGGATCACGAGGTGGGGGTGTGGGGATGTGGATCACGAGGTGGGGGGGAGGTGGTGATGTGGATCACGAGGTGGGGGGGAGGTGGTGATGTGGATCACCAGGTGGGGATGTGGGGGGAGGTTGTGATGTGGATCACCAGGTGGGGGGGGTGGGGATGTGGGGGGAGGTTGTGATGTTGATCACGAGGTGGGGGGGGGGATGTGGATCACGAGGTGGGGGGGAGGTGGTGATGTTGATCACGAGGTGGGGGGGAGGTGGTGATGTTGATCACAAGGTGGTGATGTTGATCACAAGGTGGGGGGGGAGGTGGTGATGTGGATCACAAGGTCGGGGGGGAGTTGGTGATGTGGATCACGAGGTGGGGGGGGAGTTGTGATGTGGGTCACGAGGTGGGGGGAGGTGGTGATGTGGGTCACGAGGTGTTGGGGAGGTGGTGATGTGGGTCACGAGGTGGGGGGGAGGTGGTGATGTGGGTCACGAGGTGGGGGGGAGGTGGTGATGTGGGTCACGAGGTGGGGGGGAGGTGGTGATGTGGGTCACGAGGTGATGGGCAGGTGGTGATGTGGATCACGAGGTGGGGGGAGGTGGTGATG